>NW_026060912.1:0-105259 GCF_929443795.1 Astur gentilis
GAGCATCAGGTAGGGATACCGGGCCTAGCCTGGAGGGTCAGGTAGGAATGTCTGGTCTACAGAGCACGCCCGTAAGGTCAGCAGGTGTACCCCAGCGAACCAGTAAGGGTTCAGGTACTGCCCTGGAGTACCGGTGGGTGTACCAATACTACCGCAGAGTAACGGTGGGGGTAGCGCTACTACCCCAGAACATCGGGTATGGGTGCCAAGCCTAATGCGGAGCATAAGGTAGGGATACCGGGTGTAACATCTGGGGTCCGGTAGGGAGGCCAGGTCTAGTCCAGCGCGCACGAAGGGACAGCTGGTGTTCACTGGTGCATCACAAAGGGTTCCGTTCCAAACCCAGAGTACCGGTGGGGGAACCGGTTCTACCTCGAAACATCGGGTAGGTGTACCAGGCCTACCCCGGAGGGTCAGGTAGGAAGGGTGGGCGTAAATCGGCGCACCCGCAGTGTCAGCAGGTGTACCCCGGCGCACCAGTAAGGGTTCCGGTACAATCCAGGAGTACCGGTAGGTATAGCAAAATTACCGCGGAGTACCTCTGGGTGTACCGGTACTACCCCAGATTGTCGGGTAGGGGGCCAGGCCTACCGCAGAGCATCAGGTAGGGATACCGGGCCTAGCCTGGAGGGTCAGGTAGGAATGTCTGGTCTACACAGCACGCCCGTAAGGTCAGCAGGTGTACCCCAGCGAACCAGTAAGGGTTCAGGTACTACCCTGGAGTACCGGTGGGTGTACCAATACTACCGCAGAGTACCTGTGGGGGTAGCGGTACTACCCCAGCATATCAGGTAGGGGTGCCAGGACAACAATGGAGCATCAGGTAGGGATACCGGGACTAACACGGAGGGTCAGGTAGGAATGTCTGGTCTATACCGTTTGCCCGTAACGTCATCAGGTGTACCCCAGTGAACCAGTAAGGGTTCACGTACTACCCCGGAGTACCGGTGGGTGTACCGATACTACCGCAGAGTAACGGAGGGGGTAGCGCTACTACCCCAGAACATCGGGTATGGGTGCCAAGCCTAATGCGGAGCATCAGGTAGGGATAGCGGGTGTAACCTGTGGGGTCCGGTAGGGAGGCCGCGTCTAGTCCAGCGCGCACGAAGGGACAGCTGGTGTTCTCTGGCGCATCACAAAGGGTTCCGTTCCAACCCCAGAGTACCGGTGGGGGAACCGGTTCTACCTGGAAACAACGGGTAGGTATTCCAGTCCTAACCCGGAGGGTCAGGTAGGAAGGGTGGGCGTAAAGCGGCGAGCCCATAGGGTCAGCAGATGTAACCCGGCGCACCACTAAGGGTTCCGGTACAATCCAGGAGTACCGGTGGGTATAGCAAAATTACCGCGGAGTACCTCTGGGTGTACCGGTACTACCCCAGATTGTCGGGTAGGGGGCCAGGCCTACCGCAGACCATCAGGTAGGGATACCGGGCCTAGCCTGGAGGGTCAGGTAGGAATGTCTGGTCTACAGAGCACGCCCGTAAGGTCAGCAGGTGTACCCCAGCGAACCAGTAAGGGTTCAGGTACTACCCTGGAGTACCGGTGGGTGTACCAATACTACCGCAGAGTACCTGTGGGGGTACCGGTACTACCCCAGCATATCGGGTAGGGGTGCCAGGCCAACAACAGAGCATCAGGTAGGGATACCGGGACTAACACGGAGGGTCAGGTAGGAATGTCTGGTCTATACCGTTTCCCCGTAACGTCATCAGGTGTACCGCAGTGAACCAGTAAGGGTTCACATACTACCCCGGAGTACCGGTGGGTGTACCGATACTACCGCAGAGTAACGGTGGGGGTACCGCTACTACCCCAGAACATCGGGTATGGGTGCCAAGCCTAATGCGGAGCATCAGGTAGGGATAGCGGGTGTAACCTGTGGGGTCCGGTAGGGAGGCCGGGTCTAGTCCAGCGCGCACGAAGGGACAGCTGGTGTTCTCTGGCGCATCACAAAGAGTTCCGTTCCAACCCCAGAGTACCGGTGGGGGAACCGGTTCTAGCTCGAAACATCGGGTAGGTATACCAGGCCTACCCCGGCGGGTCAGGTAGGAAGGGTGTGCGTAAAGCGGCGCACCCGTAGGGTCAGCAGGTGTACCCCGGCGCACCAGTAAGGGTTCCGGTACAATCCAGGAGTACCGGTGGGTATAGCAAAAGTACCGCGGAGTACCTGTGCGTGTACCGGTACTACCCCAGATTGGCGGGTAGGGGGCCAGGCCTACCACAGAGCATCAGGTAGGGATACCGGGCCTAGCCTGGAGGGTCAGGTAGGAATGTCTGGTCTACACAGCACGCCCGTAAGGTCAGCAGGTGTACCCCAGCGAACCAGTAAGTGTTCAGGTACTGCCCTGGAGTACCGGTGGGTGTACCAATACTACCGCAGAGTACCGGTGGGGGTACCGGTACTACCCCAGCATATCGGGTAGGGGTGCCAGGCCAACAACGGAGCATCAGGTAGGGATACCGGGCCTAAAACGGAGGGTCAGGTAGGAATGTCTGGTCTAGACCACGCGCCAGTAACGTCAGCAGGTGTACCCCAGTGAACCAGTAAGGGTTCACGTACTACCCCGGAGTACCGGTGGGTGTACCGATACTACCGCAGAGTAACGGTGGGGGTACCGCTACTACCCCAGAACATAGCGTATGGGTGCCAAGCCTAATGCGGAGCATCAGGTAGGGATAGCGGGTCTAACCTGTGGGGTCCGGTAGGGAGGCCGCGTCTAGTCCAGCGCGCACGAAGGGACAGCTGGTGTTCTCTGGCGCATCACAAAGGGTTCCGTTCCAACCCCAGAGTACCGGTGGGGGAACCGGTTCTACCTCGAAACATCGGGTAGGTATACCAGGCCTACCCCGGAGGGTCAGGTAGGAAGGGTGGGTCCAAAGCAGTGTGCCTGTAGGTTTAGCAGTTGTACCCCGGCGCACCAGTAAGGGTTCCGGTACCATCCAGGAGTACCGGTGGGTATAGCAATATTACCGCGGAGTACCTCTGTGTGTACCGATACTACCCCAGATTGTCGGGTAGGGGGCCAGGCCTACCGCAGAGCATCAGGTAGGGGTACCGGGCCTAGCCTGGAGGGTCAGGTAGGAATGTCTGGTCTACAGAGCACGCCCGTAAGGTCAGCAGGTGTACCCCAGCGAACCAGTAAGTGTTCAGGTACTGCCCTGGAGTACCGGTGGGTGTACCAATACTACCGCAGAGTACCGGTGGGGGTACCGGTACTACCCCAGCATATCGGGTAGGGGTGCCAGGCCAACAACGGAGCATCAGGTAGGGATGCCGCGCCTAAAACGGAGGGTCAGGTAGGAATGTCTGGTCTACACCGCGCGCCAGTAACGTCAGCAGGTGTACCCCAGTGAACCAGTAAGGGTTCACGTACTACCCCGGAGTACCGGTGGGTGTACCGATACTACCGCAGAGTAACGGTGGGGGTACCGCTACTACCGCAGAAGATCGGGTATGGGTGCCAAGCCTAATGCGGAGCATCAGGTAGGGATAGCGGGTCTAACCTGTGGGGTCCGGTAGGGAGGCCGGGTCTAGTCCAGTGCGCACGAAGGGACAGCTGGTGTTCTCTGGCGCATCACAAAGGGTTCCGTTCCAAACCCAGAGTACCGGTGGGGGAACCGGTTCTACCTCGAAACATCGGGTAGGTATACCAGGCCTACCCCGGCGGGTCAGGTAGGAAGGGTGGGCGTAAAGCGGCGAGCCCATAGGGTCAGCAGGTGTAACCCGGCGCACCAGTAAGGGTTCCGGTACAATCCAGGAGTACCGGTGGGTATAGCAAAAGTACCGCGGAGTACCTGTGGGTGTACCGGTACTACCCCAGATTGTCGGGTAGGGGGCCAGGCCTACCGCAGAGGATCAGGTAGGGATACCGGGCCTAGCCTGGAGGGTCAGGTAGGAATGTCTGGTCTACAGAGCACGCCCGTAAGGTCAGCAGGTGTACCCTAGCGAACCAGTAAGTGTTCAGGTACTGCCCTGGAGTACCGGTGGGTGTACCAATACTACCGCAGAGTACCGGTGGGGGTACCGGTACTACCCCAGCATATCGGGTAGGGGTGCCAGGCCAACAACGGAGCATCAGGTAGGGATACCGGGCCTAAAACGGAGGGTCAGGTAGGAATGTCTGGTCTAGACCACGCGCCAGTAACGTCAGCAGGTGTACCCCAGTGAACCAGTAAGGGTTCACGTACTACCCCGGAGTACCGGTGGGTGTACCGATACTACCGCAGAGTAACGGTGGGGGTACCGCTACTACCCCAGAACATAGCGTATGGGTGCCAAGCCTAATGCGGAGCATCAGGTAGGGATAGCGGGTGTAACCTGTGGGGTCCGGTAGGGAGGCCGCGTCTAGTCCAGCGCGCACGAAGGGACAGCTGGTGTTCTCTGGCGCATCACAAAGGGTTCCGTTCCAACCCCAGAGTACCGGTGGGGGAACCGGTTCTACCTCGAAACATCGGGTAGGTATACCAGGCCTACCCCGGAGGGTCAGGTAGGAAGGGTGGGTCCAAAGCAGTGTGCCTGTAGGTTTAGCAGTTGTACCTCGGCGCACCAGTAAGGGTTCCGGTACCATCCAGGAGTACCGGTGGGTATAGCAAAAGTACCGCGGAGTACCTGTGCGTGTACCGGTACTACCCCAGATTGTCGGGTAGGGGGCCAGGCCTACCACAGAGCATCAGGTAGGGATACCGGGCCTAGCCTGGAGGGTCAGGTAGGAATGTCTGGTCTACACAGCAGGCCCGTAAGGTCAGCAGGTGTACCCCAGCGAACCAGTAAGTGTTCAGGTACTGCCCTGGAGTACCGGTGGGTGTACCAATACTACCGCAGAGTACCGGTGGGGGTACCGGTACTACCCCAGCATATCGGGTAGGGGTGCCAGGCCAACAACGGAGCATCAGGTAGGGATACCGGGCCTAAAACGGAGGGTCAGGTAGGAATGTCTGGTCTAGTCCACGCGCCAGTAACGTCAGCAGGTGTACCCCAGTGAACCAGTAAGGGTTCACGTACTACCCCGGAGTACCGGTGGGTGTACCGATACTACCGCAGAGTAACGGTGGGGGTACCGCTACTACCCCAGAACATAGCGTATGGGTGCCAAGCCTAATGCGGAGCATCAGGTAGGGATAGCGGGTCTAACCTGTGGGGTCCGGTAGGGAGGCCGCGTCTAGTCCAGCGCGCACGAAGGGACAGCTGGTGTTCTCTGGCGCATCACAAAGGGTTCCGTTCCAACCCCAGAGTACCGGTGGGGGAACCGGTTCTACCTCGAAACATCGGGTAGGTATACCAGGCCTACCCCGGAGGGTCAGGTAGGAAGGGTGGGTCCAAAGCAGTGTGCCTGTAGGTTTAGCAGTTGTACCCCGGCGCACCAGTAAGGGTTCCGGTACCATCCAGGAGTACCGGTGGGTATAGCAATATTACCGCGGAGTACCTCTGTGTGTACCGATACTACCCCAGATTGTCGGGTAGGGGGCCAGGCCTACCGCAGAGCATCAGGTAGGGGTACCGGGCCTAGCCTGGAGGGTCAGGTAGGAATGTCTGGTCTACAGAGCACGCCCGTAAGGTCAGCAGGTGTACCCCAGCGAACCAGTAAGTGTTCAGGTACTGCCCTGGAGTACCGGTGGGTGTACCAATACTACCGCAGAGTACCGGTGGGGGTACCGGTACTACCCTAGCATATCGGGTAGGGGTGCCAGGCCAACAACGGAGCATCAGGTAGGGATGCCGCGCCTAAAACGGAGGGTCAGGTAGGAATGTCTGGTCTACACCGTTTGCCCGTAACGTCATCAGGTGTACCCCAGTGAACCAGTAAGGGTTCACGTACTACCCCGGAGTACCGGTGGGTGTACCGATACTACCGCAGAGTAACGGAGGGGGTAGCGCTACTACCCCAGAACATCGGGTATGGGTGCCAAGCCTAATGCGGAGCATCAGGTAGGGATAGCGGGTGTAACCTGTGGGGTCCGGTAGGGAGGCCGCGTCTAGTCCAGCGCGCACGAAGGGACAGCTGGTGTTCTCTGGCGCATCACAAAGGGTTCCGTTCCAAACCCAGAGTACCGGTGGGGGAACCGGTTCTACCTCGAAACATCGGGTAGGTATACCAGACCTACCCCAGCGGGTCAGGTAGGAAGGGTGGGTCCAAAGCAGTGTGCCCGTAGGGTCAGCAGGTGTACCCCGGCGCACCAGTAAGTGTTCCGGTACAATCCAGGAGTACCGGTGGGTATAGCAAAACCACCGCGGAATACTGGTGGGTGTACCGGTACTACCCCAGATTGTCGGGTAGGGGGCAAGGCCTACCGCAGAGCATCAGGTAGGGATACCAGGCCTAGCCTGGAGGGTAAGGTAGGAATGTCTGGTCTACAGACCACGCCAGTAAGGTTAGCAGGTGTACCGCAGCGAACCAGTAAGGGTTCAGGTACTACCCTGGAGTACCGGTGGGTGTACCAATACTACCGCAGAGTACCGGTGGGGGTACCGGTACTACCCCAGCATATCGGGTAGGGGTGCCAGGCCAACAACGGAGCATCAGGTAGGGATACCGGGACTAACACGGAGGGTCAGGTAGGAATGTCTGGTCTATACCGTTTGCCCGTAACGTCATCAGGTGTACCGCAGTGAACCAGTAAGGGTTCACATACTACCCCGGAGTACCGGTGGGTGTACCGATACTACCGCAGAGTAACGGTGGGGGTACCGCTACTACCCCAGAACATCGGGTATGGGTGCCAAGCCTAATGCGGAGCATCAGGTAGGGATAGCGGGTCTAACCTGTGGGGTCCGGTAGGGAGGCCGGGTCTAGTCCAGCGCGCACGAAGGGACAGCTGGTGTTCTCTGGCGCATCACAAAGGGTTCCGTTCCAAGCCCAGAGTACCGGTGGGGGAACCGGTTCTACCTCGAAACATCGGGTAGGTATACCAGGCCTACCCCGGAGGGTCAGGTAGGAAGGGTGGGCGTAAAGCGGCGAGCCCATAGGGTCAGCAGGTGTAACCCGGCGCACCAGTAAGGGTTCCGGTACAATCCAGGAGTACCGGTGGGTATAGCAAAATTACCGCGGAGTACCTGTGGGTGTACCGGTACTACCCCAGATTGTCGGGTAGGGGGCCAGGCCTACCGCAGAGCATCAGGTAGGGATACCGGGCCTAGCCTGGAGGGTCAGGTAGGAATGTCTGGTCTACACAGCACGCCCGTAAGGTCAGCAGGTGTACCCCAGCGAACCAGTAAGGGTTCAGGTACTACCCTGGAGTACCGGTGGGTGTACCAATACTACCGCAGAGTACCGGTGGGGGTACCGGTACTACCCCAGCATATCGGGTAGGGGTGCCAGACCAACAACGGAGCATCAGCTAGGGATACCGGGACTAACACGGAGGGTCAGGTAGGAATGTCTGGTCTATACCGTTTGCCCGTAACGTCATCAGGTGTACCCCAGTGAACCAGTAAGGGTTCACGTACTACCCCGGACTACCGGTGGGTGTACCGATACTACCGCAGAGTAACGGTGGGGGTACCGCTACTACCCCAGAAGATCGGGTATGGGTGCCAAGCCTAATGCGGAGCATCAGGTAGGGATACCGGGTCTAACCTGTGGGGTCCGGTAGGGAGGCCGCGTCTAGTCCAGCGCGCACGAAGGGACAGCTGGTGTTATCTGGCGCATCACAAAGGGTTCCGTTCCAACCCCAGAGTACCGGTGGGGGAACCGGTTCTACCTCGAAACATCGGGTAGGTATTCCAGGCCTCACCCGGAGGGTCAGGTAGGAAGGGTGGGCGTAAAGCGGCGAGCCCATAGGGTCAGCAGGTGTAACCTGGCGCACCAGTAAGGGTTCCGGTACAATCCAGGAGTACCGGTGGGTATAGCAAAATTACCGCGGAGTACCTGTGGGTGTACCGGTACTACCCCAGATTGTCGGGTAGGGGGCCAGGCCTACCGCAGAGCATCAGGTAGGGATACCGGGCCTAGCCTGGAGGGTCAGGTAGGAATGTCTGGTCTACAGAGCACGCCCGTAAGGTCAGCAGGTGTACCCTAGCGAACCAGTAAGGGTTCAGGTACTGCCCTGGAGTACCGGTGGGTGTACCAATACTACCGCAGAGTAACGGTGGGGGTAGCGCTACTACCCCAGAACATCGGGTATGGGTGCCAAGCCTAATGCGGAGCATCAGGTAGGGATACCGGGTGTAACATGTGGGGTCCGGTAGGGAGGCCAGGTCTAGTCCAGCGCGCACGAAGGGACAGCTGGTGTTCACTGGTGCATCACAAAGGGTTCCGTTCCAAACCCAGAGTACCGGTGGGGGAACCGGTTCTACCTCGAAACATCGGGTAGGTATACCAGACCTTCCCCGGCGGGTAAGGTAGGAAGGGTGGGTCCAAAGCAGTGTGCCCGTAGGGTCAGCAGGTGTACCCCGGCGCACCAGTAAGGGTTCCGGTACAATCCAGGAGTACCGGTGGGTATAGCAAAACCACCGCGGAATACTGGTGGGTGTACCGGTACTACCCCAGATTGTCGGGTAGGGGGCAAGGCCTACCGCAGAGCATCAGGTAGGGATACCGGGCCTAGCCTGGAGGGTCAGGTAGGAATGTCTGGTCTACAGAGCACGCCAGTAAGGTCAGCAGGTGTACCCCAGCGAACCAGTAAGGGTTCAGGTACTACACTGGAGTACCGGTGGGTGTACCAATACTACCGCAGAGTACCGGTGGGGGTACCGGTACTACCCCAGCATATCGGGTAGGGGTGCCAGGCCAACAACGGAGCATCAGGTAGGGATACCGGGACTAACACGGAGGGTCAGGTAGGAATGTCTGGTCTATACCGTTTGCCCGTAACGTCATCAGGTGTACCGCAGTGAACCAGTAAGGGTTCACATACTACCCCGGAGTACCGGTGGGTGTACCGATACTACCGCAGAGTAACGGTGGGGGTACCGCTACTACCCCAGAACATCGGGTATGGGTGCCAAGCCTAATGCGGAGCATCAGGTAGGGATAGCGGGTGTAACCTGTGGGGTCCGGTAGGGAGGCCGCGTCTAGTCCAGCGCGCACGAAGGGACAGCTGGTGTTCTCTGGCGCATCACAAAGGGTTCCGTTCCAAGCCCAGAGTACCGGTGGGGGAACCGGTTCTACCTCGAAACATCGGGTAGGTATACCAGGCCTAACCAGGAGGGTCAGGTAGGAAGGGTCGGCGTAAAGCGGCGAGCCCATAGGGTCAGCAGGTGTAACCCGGCGCACCACTAAGGGTTCCGGTACAATCCAGGAGTACCGGTGGGTATAGCAAAATTACCACGGAGTACCTCTGGGTGTACCGGTACTACCCCAGATTGTTGGGTAGGGGGCCAGGCCTACCGCAGAGCATCAGGTAGGGATACCGGGCCTAGCCTGGAGGGTCAGGTAGGAATGTCTGGTCTACACAGCAGGCCCGTAAGGTCAGCAGGTGTACCCCAGCGAACCAGTAAGGGTTCAGGTACTACCCTGGAGTACCGGTGGGTGTACCAATACTACAGCAGAGTACCGGTGGGGGTACCGGTACTACCCCAGCATATCGGGTAGGGGTGCCAGGCCAACAACGGAGCATCAGGTAGGGATACCGGGACTAACACGGAGGGTCAGGTAGGAATGTCTGGTCTATACCGTTTGCCCGTAACGTCATCAGGTGTACCGCAGTGAACCAGTAAGGGTTCACATACTACCCCGGAGTACCGGTGGGTGTACCGATACTACCGCAGAGTAACGGTGGGGGTACCGCTAGTACCCCAGAACATCGGGTATGGGTGCCAAGCCTAATGCGGAGCATCAGGTAGGGATACCGGGTCTAACCTGTGGGGTCCGGTAGGGAGGCCGGGTCTAGTCCAGCGCGCACGAAGGGACAGCTGGTGTTCTCTGGCGCATCACAAAGAGTTCCGTTCCAAACCCAGAGTACCGGTGGGGGAACCGGTTCTACCTCGAAACATCGGGTAGTTATACCAGACCTACCCCGGCGGGTCAGGTAGGAAGGGTGGGTCCAAAGCAGTGTGCCCGTAGGGTCAGCAGGTGTACCCCGGCGCACCAGTAAGGGTTCCGGTACAATCCAGGAGTACCGGTGGGTATAGCAAAAGTACCGCGGAGTACCTGTGCGTGTACCGGTACTACCCCAGATTGTCGGGTAGGGGGCCAGGCCTACCGCAGAGCATCAGGTAGGGATACCGGGCCTAGCCTGGAGGGTCAGGTAGGAATGTCTGGTCTACACAGCACACCCGTAAGGTCAGCAGGTGTACCCCAGCGAACCAGTAAGGGTTCAGGTACTACCCTGGAGTACCGGTGGGTATACCAATACTACCGCAGAGTACCGGTGGGGGTACCGGTACTACCCCAGCATATCGGGTAGGGGTGCCAGGCCAACAACGGAGCATCAGGTAGGGATACCGGGCCTAACACGGAGGGTCAGGTAGGAATGTCTGGTCTATACCTTTTGCCCTTAACGTCAGCAGGTGTACCCCAGTGAACCAGTAAGGGTTCACGTACTACCCCGGAGTACCGGTGGGTGTACCGATACTACCGCAGAGTAACGGTGGGGGTACCGCTACTACCCCAGAACATCGGGTATGGGTGCCAAGCCTAATGCGGAGCATCAGGTAGGGATACCGAGTCTAACCTGTGAGGTCCGGTAGGGAGGCCAGGTCTAGTCCAGCGCGCACGAAGGGACAGCTGGTGTTCTCTGGCGCATCACAAATGGTTCCGTTCCAACCCCAGAGTACCGGTGGGGGAACCGGTTCTACCTCGAAACATCGGGTAGGTATACCAGACCTACCCCGGCGGGTCAGGTAGGAAGGGTGGGTCCAAAGCAGTGTGCCCGTAGGGTCAGCAGGTGTACCCCGGCGCACCAGTAAGGGTTCCGGTACAATCCAGGAGTACCGGTGGGTATAGCAAAATTACCGCGGAGTACCTCTGGGTGTACCGGTACTACCCCAGATTGTCGGGTAGGGGGCCAGGCCTACCGCAGAGCATCAGGTAGGGATACCGGGCCTAGCCTGGAGGGTCAGGTAGGAATGTCTGGTCTACACAGCACGCCCGTAAGGTCAGCAGGTGTACCCCAGCGAACCAGTAAGGGTTCAGGTACTACCCTGGAGTACCGGTGGGTGTACCAATACTACCGCAGAGTACCGGTGGGGGTACCGGTACTACCCCAGCATATCGGGTAGGGGTGCCAGGCCAACAACGGAGCATCAGGTAGGGATACCGGGCCTAACACGGAGGGTCAGGTAGGAATGTCTGGTCTATACCTTTTGCCCTTAACGTCAGCAGGTGTACCCCAGTGAACCAGTAAGGGTTCACGTACTACCCCGGAGTACCGGTGGGTGTACCGATACTACCGCAGAGTAACGGTGGGGGTACCGCTACTACCCCAGAACATCGGGTAGGGGTGCCAGGCCAACAACGGAGCATCAGGTAGGGATACCGGGCCTAAAACGGAGGGTCAGGTAGGAATGTCTGGTCTACACCGCGCGCCAGTAACGTCAGCAGGTGTACCCCAGTGAACCAGTAAGGGTTCACGTACTACCCCGGAGTACCGGTGGGTGTACCGATACTACCGCAGAGTAACGTTGGGGGTACCGCTACTACCGCAGAAGATCGGGTATGGGTGCCAAGCCTAATGCGGAGCATCAGGTAGGGATAGCGGGTCTAACCTGTGGGGTCCGGTAGGGAGGCCGGGTCTAGTCCAGTGCGCACGAAGGGACAGCTGGTGTTCTCTGGCGCATCACAAAGGGTTCCGTTCCAAACCCAGAGTACCGGTGGGGGAACCGGTTCTACCTCGAAACATCGGGTAGGTATACCAGGCCTACCCCGGCGGGTCAGGTAGGAAGGGTGGGCGTAAAGCGGCGAGCCCATAGGGTCAGCAGGTGTAACCCGGCGCACCAGTAAGGGTTCCGGTACAATCCAGGAGTACCGGTGGGTATAGCAAAAGTACCGCGGAGTACCTGTGGGTGTACCGGTACTACCCCAGATTGTCGGGTAGGGGGCCAGGCCTACCGCAGAGGATCAGGTAGGGATACCGGGCCTAGCCTGGAGGGTCAGGTAGGAATGTCTGGTCTACAGAGCACGCCCGTAAGGTCAGCAGGTGTACCCCAGCGAACCAGTAAGTGTTCACGTACTGCCCTGGAGTACCGGTGGGTGTACCAATACTACCGCAGAGTACCGGTGGGGGTAGCGGTACTACCCCAGCATATCGGGTAGGGGTGCCAGGACAACAACGGAGCATCAGGTAGGGATACCGGGACTAACACGGAGGGTCAGGTAGGAATGTCTGGTCTATACCGTTTGCCCGTAACGTCATCAGGTGTACCCCAGTGAACCAGTAAGGGTTCACGTACTACCCCGGAGTACCGGTGGGTGTACCGATACTACCGCAGAGTAACGGAGGGGGTACCGCTACTACCCCAGAACATCGGGTATGGGTGCCAAGCCTAATGCGGAGCATCAGGTAGGGATAGCGGGTGTAACCTGTGGGGTCCAGTAGGGAGGCCGCGTCTAGTCCAGCGCGCACGAAGGGACAGCTGGTGTTCTCTGGCGCATCACAAAGGGTTCCGTTCCAACCCCAGAGTACCGGTGGGGGAACCGGTTCTACCTTGAAACATTTGGTAGGTATACCAGACCTACCCCGGCGGGTCAGGTAGGAAGGGTGGGTCCAAAGCAGTGTGCCCGTAGGGTCAGCAGGTGTACCCCGGCGCACCAGTAAGGGTTCCGGTACAATCCAGGAGTACCGGTGGGTATAGCAAAATTACCGCGGAGTACCTCTGGGTGTACCGGTACTACCCCAGATTGTCGGGTAGGGGGCCAGGCCTACCGCAGAGCATCAGGTAGGGATACCGGGCCTAGCCTGGAGGGTCAGGTAGGAATGTCTGGTCTACACAGCACGCCCGTAAGGTCAGCAGGTGTACCCCAGCGAACCAGTAAGGGTTCAGGTACTACCCTGGAGTACCGGTGGGTGTACCAATACTACCGCAGAGTACCGGTGGGGGTACCGGTACTACCCCAGCATATCGGGTAGGGGTGCCAGGCCAACAACGGAGCATCAGGTAGGGATACCGGGCCTAACACGGAGGGTCAGGTAGGAATGTCTGGTCTATACCTTTTGCCCTTAACGTCAGCAGGTGTACCCCAGTGAACCAGTAAGGGTTCACGTACTACCCCGGAGTACCGGTGGGTGTACCGATACTACCGCAGAGTAACGGTGGGGGTACCGCTACTACCCCAGAACATCGGGTATGGGTGCCAAGCCTAATGCGGAGCATCAGGTAGGGATACCGAATCTAACCTGTGAGGTCCGGTAGGGAGGCCAGGTCTAGTCCAGCGCGCACGAAGGGACAGCTGGTGTTCTCTGGCGCATCACAAATGGTTCCGTTCCAACCCCAGAGTACCGGTGGGGGAACCGGTTCTACCTCGAAACATCGGGTAGGTATACCAGACCTACCCCGGCGGGTCAGGTAGGAAGGGTGGGTCCAAAGCAGTGTGCCCGTAGGGTCAGCAGGTGTACCCCGGCGCACCAGTAAGGGTTCCGGTACAATCCAGGAGTACCGGTGGGTATAGCAAAATTACCACGGAGTACCTCTGGGTGTACCGGTACTACCCCAGATTGTTGGGTAGGGGGCCAGGCCTACCGCAGAGCATCAGGTAGGGATACCGGGCCTAGCCTGGAGGGTCAGGTAGGAATGTCTGGTCTACACAGCAGGCCCGTAAGGTCAGCAGGTGTACCCCAGCGAACCAGTAAGGGTTCAGGTACTACCCTGGAGTACCGGTGGGTGTACCAATACTACAGCAGAGTACCGGTGGGGGTACCGGTACTACCCCAGCATATCGGGTAGGGGTGCCAGGCCAACAACGGAGCATCAGGTAGGGATACCGGGACTAACACGGAGGGTCAGGTAGGAATGTCTGGTCTATACCGTTTGCCCGTAACGTCATCAGGTGTACCGCAGTGAACCAGTAAGGGTTCACATACTACCCCGGAGTACCGGTGGGTGTACCGATACTACCGCAGAGTAACGGTGGGGGTACCGCTAGTACCCCAGAACATCGGGTATGGGTGCCAAGCCTAATGCGGAGCATCAGGTAGGGATAGCGGGTCTAACCTGTGGGGTCCGGTAGGGAGGCCGGGTCTAGTCCAGCGCGCACGAAGGGACAGCTGGTGTTCTCTGGCGCATCACAAAGAGTTCCGTTCCAAACCCAGAGTACCGGTGGGGGAACCGGTTCTACCTCGAAACATCGGGTAGTTATACCAGACCTACCCCGGCGGGTCAGGTAGGAAGGGTGGGTCCAAAGCAGTGTGCCCGTAGGGTCAGCAGGTGTACCCCGGCGCACCAGTAAGGGTTCCGGTACAATCCAGGAGTACCGGTGGGTATAGCAAAAGTACCGCGGAGTACCTGTGCGTGTACCGGTACTACCCCAGATTGTCGGGTAGGGGGCCAGGCCTACCGCAGAGCATCAGGTAGGGATACCGGGCCTAGCCTGGAGGGTCAGGTAGGAATGTCTGGTCTACACAGCACACCCGTAAGGTCAGCAGGTGTACCCCAGCGAACCAGTAAGGGTTCAGGTACTACCCTGGAGTACCGGTGGGTATACCAATACTACCGCAGAGTACCGGTGGGGGTACCGGTACTACCCCAGCATATCGGGTAGGGGTGCCAGGCCAACAACGGAGCATCAGGTAGGGATACCGGGCCTAACACGGAGGGTCAGGTAGGAATGTCTGGTCTATACCTTTTGCCCTTAACGTCAGCAGGTGTACCCCAGTGAACCAGTAAGGGTTCACGTACTACCCCGGAGTACCGGTGGGTGTACCGATACTACCGCAGAGTAACGGTGGGGGTACCGCTACTACCCCAGAACATCGGGTATGGGTGCCAAGCCTAATGCGGAGCATCAGGTAGGGATACCGAGTCTAACCTGTGAGGTCCGGTAGGGAGGCCAGGTCTAGTCCAGCGCGCACGAAGGGACAGCTGGTGTTCTCTGGCGCATCACAAATGGTTCCGTTCCAACCCCAGAGTACCGGTGGGGGAACCGGTTCTACCTCGAAACATCGGGTAGGTATACCAGACCTACCCCGGCGGGTCAGGTAGGAAGGGTGGGTCCAAAGCAGTGTGCCCGTAGGGTCAGCAGGTGTACCCCGGCGCACCAGTAAGGGTTCCGGTACAATCCAGGAGTACCGGTGGGTATAGCAAAATTACCGCGGAGTACCTCTGGGTGTACCGGTACTACCCCAGATTGTCGGGTAGGGGGCCAGGCCTACCGCAGAGCATCAGGTAGGGATACCGGGCCTAGCCTGGAGGGTCAGGTAGGAATGTCTGGTCTACACAGCACGCCCGTAAGGTCAGCAGGTGTACCCCAGCGAACCAGTAAGGGTTCAGGTACTACCCTGGAGTACCGGTGGGTGTACCAATACTACCGCAGAGTACCGGTGGGGGTACCGGTACTACCCCAGCATATCGGGTAGGGGTGCCAGGCCAACAACGGAGCATCAGGTAGGGATACCGGGCCTAACACGGAGGGTCAGGTAGGAATGTCTGGTCTATACCTTTTGCCCTTAACGTCAGCAGGTGTACCCCAGTGAACCAGTAAGGGTTCACGTACTACCCCGGAGTACCGGTGGGTGTACCGATACTACCGCAGAGTAACGGTGGGGGTACCGCTACTACCCCAGAACATCGGGTAGGGGTGCCAGGCCAACAACGGAGCATCAGGTAGGGATACCGGGCCTAAAACGGAGGGTCAGGTAGGAATGTCTGGTCTACACCGCGCGCCAGTAACGTCAGCAGGTGTACCCCAGTGAACCAGTAAGGGTTCACGTACTACCCCGGAGTACCGGTGGGTGTACCGATACTACCGCAGAGTAACGTTGGGGGTACCGCTACTACCGCAGAAGATCGGGTATGGGTGCCAAGCCTAATGCGGAGCATCAGGTAGGGATAGCGGGTCTAACCTGTGGGGTCCGGTAGGGAGGCCGGGTCTAGTCCAGTGCGCACGAAGGGACAGCTGGTGTTCTCTGGCGCATCACAAAGGGTTCCGTTCCAAACCCAGAGTACCGGTGGGGGAACCGGTTCTACCTCGAAACATCGGGTAGGTATACCAGGCCTACCCCGGCGGGTCAGGTAGGAAGGGTGGGCGTAAAGCGGCGAGCCCATAGGGTCAGCAGGTGTAACCCGGCGCACCAGTAAGGGTTCCGGTACAATCCAGGAGTACCGGTGGGTATAGCAAAAGTACCGCGGAGTACCTGTGGGTGTACCGGTACTACCCCAGATTGTCGGGTAGGGGGCCAGGCCTACCGCAGAGGATCAGGTAGGGATACCGTGCCTAGCCTGGAGGGTCAGGTAGGAATGTCTGGTCTACAGAGCACGCCCGTAAGGTCAGCAGGTGTACCCCAGCGAACCAGTAAGTGTTCACGTACTGCCCTGGAGTACCGGTGGGTGTACCAATACTACCGCAGAGTACCGGTGGGGGTAGCGGTACTACCCCAGCATATCGGGTAGGGGTGCCAGGACAACAACGGAGCATCAGGTAGGGATACCGGGACTAACACGGAGGGTCAGGTAGGAATGTCTGGTCTATACCGTTTGCCCGTAACGTCATCAGGTGTACCCCAGTGAACCAGTAAGGGTTCACGTACTACCCCGGAGTACCGGTGGGTGTACCGATACTACCGCAGAGTAACGGAGGGGGTACCGCTACTACCCCAGAACATCGGGTATGGGTGCCAAGCCTAATGCGGAGCATCAGGTAGGGATAGCGGGTGTAACCTGTGGGGTCCAGTAGGGAGGCCGCGTCTAGTCCAGCGCGCACGAAGGGACAGCTGGTGTTCTCTGGCGCATCACAAAGGGTTCCGTTCCAACCCCAAGGTACCGGTGGGGGAACCGGTTCTACCTTGAAACATTTGGTAGGTATACCAGACCTACCCCGGCGGGTCAGGTAGGAAGGGTGGGTCCAAAGCAGTGTGCCCGTAGGGTCAGCAGGTGTACCCCGGCGCACCAGTAAGGGTTCCGGTACAATCCAGGAGTACCGGTGGGTATAGCAAAATTACCGCGGAGTACCTCTGGGTGTACCGGTACTACCCCAGATTGTCGGGTAGGGGGCCAGGCCTACCGCAGAGCATCAGGTAGGGATACCGGGCCTAGCCTGGAGGGTCAGGTAGGAATGTCTGGTCTACACAGCACGCCCGTAAGGTCAGCAGGTGTACCCCAGCGAACCAGTAAGGGTTCAGGTACTACCCTGGAGTACCGGTGGGTGTACCAATACTACCGCAGAGTACCGGTGGGGGTACCGGTACTACCCCAGCATATCGGGTAGGGGTGCCAGGCCAACAACGGAGCATCAGGTAGGGATACCGGGCCTAACACGGAGGGTCAGGTAGGAATGTCTGGTCTATACCTTTTGCCCTTAACGTCAGCAGGTGTACCCCAGTGAACCAGTAAGGGTTCACGTACTACCCCGGAGTACCGGTGGGTGTACCGATACTACCGCAGAGTAACGGTGGGGGTACCGCTACTACCCCAGAACATCGGGTATGGGTGCCAAGCCTAATGCGGAGCATCAGGTAGGGATACTGAGTCTAACCTGTGAGGTCCGGTAGGGAGGCCAGGTCTAGTCCAGCGCGCACGAAGGGACAGCTGGTGTTCTCTGGCGCATCACAAATGGTTCCGTTCCAACCCCAGAGTACCGGTGGGGGAACCGGTTCTACCTCGAAACATCGGGTAGGTATACCAGACCTACCCCGGCGGGTCAGGTAGGAAGGGTGGGTCCAAAGCAGTGTGCCCGTAGGGTCAGCAGGTGTACCCCGGCGCACCAGTAAGGGTTCCGGTACAATCCAGGAGTACCGGTGGGTATAGCAAAAGTACCGCGGAGTACCTGTGGGTGTACCGGTACTACCCCAGATTGTCGGGTAGGGGGCCAGGCCTACCGCAGAGGATCAGGTAGGGATACCGGGCCTAGCCTGGAGGGTCAGGTAGGAATGTCTGGTCTACAGAGCACGCCCGTAAGGTCAGCAGGTGTACCCCAGCGAACCAGTAAGTGTTCAGGTACTGCCCTGGAGTACCGGTGGGTGTACCGATACTACCACAGAGTACCGGTGGGGGTAGCGGTACTACCCCAGCATATCGGGTAGCGGTGCCAGGCCAACAACGGAGCATCAAGTAGGGATGCCGGGCCTAAAACGGAGGGTCAGGTAGGAATGTCTGGTCTACACCGCGCGCCAGTAACGTCAGCAGGTGTACCCCAGTGAACCAGTAAGGGTTCACGTACTACCCCGGACTACCGGTGAGTGTACTGATACTACGGCAGAGTAACGGTGGGGGTACCGCTACTACCCCAGAACATCGGGTATGGGTGCCAAGCCTAATGCGGAGCATCAGGTAGGGATACCGGGTGTAACGTGTGGGGTCCGGTAGGGAGGCCGGGTCTAGTCCAGCGCGCACGAAGGGACAGCTGGTGTTCTCTGGCGCATCACAAAGAGTTCCGTTCCAACCCCAGAGTACCAATGGGGGAACCGGTTCTAGCTCGAAACATCGGGTAGGTATACCAGGCCTACCCCGGCGGGTCAGGTAGGAAGGGTGTGCGTAAAGCGGCGCGCCCGTAGGGTCAGCAGGTGTACCCCGGCGCACCAGTAAGGGTTCCGGTACAATCCAGGAGTACCGGTGGGTATAGCAAAAGTACCGCGGAGTACCTGTGCGTGTACCGGTACTACCCCAGATTGTCGGGTAGGGGGCCAGGCCTACCACAGAGCATCAGGTAGGGATACCGGGCCTAGCCTGGAGGGTCAGGTAGGAATGTCTGGTCTACACAGCAGGCCCGTAAGGTCAGCAGGTGTACCCCAGCGAACCAGTAAGTGTTCAGGTACTGCCCTGGAGTACCGGTGGGTGTACCAATACTACCGCAGAGTACCGGTGGGGGTACCGGTACTACCCCAGCATATCGGGTAGGGGTGCCAGGCCAACAACGGAGCATCAGGTAGGGATACCGGGCCTAAAACGGAGGGTCAGGTAGGAATGTCTGGTCTAGACCACGCGCCAGTAACGTCAGCAGGTGTACCCCAGTGAACCAGTAAGGGTTCACGTACTACCCCGGAGTACCGGTGGGTGTACCGATACTACCGCAGAGTAACGGTGGGGGTACCGCTACTACCCCAGAACATAGCGTATGGGTGCCAAGCCTAATGCGGAGCATCAGGTAGGGATATCGGGTCTAACCTGTGGGGTCCGGTAGGGAGGCCGCGTCTAGTCCAGCGCGCACGAAGGGACAGCTGGTGTTCTCTGGCGCATCACAAAGGGTTCCGTTCCAACCCCAGAGTACCGGTGGGGGAACCGGTTCTACCTCGAAACATCGGGTAGGTATACCAGGCCTACCCCGGAGGGTCAGGTAGGAAGGGTGGGTCCAAAGCAGTGTGCCTGTAGGTTTAGCAGTTGTACCCCGGCGCACCAGTAAGGGTTCCGGTACCATCCAGGAGTACCGGTGGGTATAGCAATATTACCGCGGAGTACCTCTGTGTGTACCGATACTACCCCAGATTGTCGGGTAGGGGGCCAGGCCTACCGCAGAGCATCAGGTAGGGGTACCGGGCCTAGCCTGGAGGGTCAGGTAGGAATGTCTGGTCTACAGAGCACGCCCGTAAGGTCAGCAGGTGTACCCCAGCGAACCAGTAAGTGTTCAGGTACTGCCCTGGAGTACCGGTGGGTGTACCAATACTACCGCAGAGTACCGGTGGGGGTACCGGTACTACCCTAGCATATCGGGTAGGGGTGCCAGGCCAACAACGGAGCATCAGGTAGGGATGCCGCGCCTAAAACGGAGGGTCAGGTAGGAATGTCTGGTCTACACCGTTTGCCCGTAACGTCATCAGGTGTACCCCAGTGAACCAGTAAGGGTTCACGTACTACCCCGGAGTACCGGTGGGTGTACCGATACTACCGCAGAGTAACGGAGGGGGTAGCGCTACTACCCCAGAACATCGGGTATGGGTGCCAAGCCTAATGCGGAGCATCAGGTAGGGATAGCGGGTGTAACCTGTGGGGTCCGGTAGGGAGGCCGCGTCTAGTCCAGCGCGCACGAAGGGACAGCTGGTGTTCTCTGGCGCATCACAAAGGGTTCCGTTCCAAACCCAGAGTACCGGTGGGGGAACCGGTTCTACCTCGAAACATCGGGTAGGTATACCAGACCTACCCCGGCGGGTCAGGTAGGAAGGGTGGGTCCAAAGCAGTGTGCCCGTAGGGTCAGCAGGTGTACCCCGGCGCACCAGTAAGTGTTCCGGTACAATCCAGGAGTACCGGTGGGTATAGCAAAACCACCGCGGAATACTGGTGGGTGTACCGGTACTACCCCAGATTGTCGGGTAGGGGGCAAGGCCTACCGCAGAGCATCAGGTAGGGATACCAGGCCTAGCCTGGAGGGTAAGGTAGGAATGTCTGGTCTACAGACCACGCCAGTAAGGTCAGCAGGTGTACCGCAGCGAACCAGTAAGGGTTCAGGTACTACCCTGGAGTACCGGTGGGTGTACCAATACTACCGCAGAGTACCGGTGGGGGTACCGGTACTACCCCAGCATATCGGGTAGGGGTGCCAGGCCAACAACGGAGCATCAGGTAGGGATACCGGGCCTAACACGGAGGGTCAGGTAGGAATGTCTGGTCTATACCGTTTGCCCGTAACGTCATCAGGTGTACCGCAGTGAACCAGTAAGGGTTCACATACTACCCCGGAGTACCGGTGGGTGTACCGATACTACCGCAGAGTAACGGTGGGGGTACCGCTACTACCCCAGAACATCGGGTATGGGTGCCAAGCCTAATGCGGAGCATCAGGTAGGGATAGCGGGTCTAACCTGTGGGGTCCGGTAGGGAGGCCGGGTCTAGTCCAGCGCGCACGAAGGGACAGCTGGTGTTCTCTGGCGCATCACAAAGGGTTCCGTTCCAACCCCAGAGTACCGGTGGGGGAACCGGTTCTACCTCGAAACATCGGGTAGGTATACCAGGCCTACCCCGGAGGGTCAGGTAGGAAGGGTGGGCGTAAAGCGGCGAGCCCATAGGGTCAGCAGGTGTAACCCGGCGCACCAGTAAGGGTTCCGGTACAATCCAGGAGTACCGGTGGGTATAGCAAAATTACCGCGGAGTACCTGTGGGTGTACCGGTACTACCCCAGATTGTCGGGTAGGGGGCCAGGCCTACCGCAGAGCATCAGGTAGGGATACCGGGCCTAGCCTGGAGGGTCAGGTAGGAATGTCTGGTCTACACAGCACGCCCGTAAGGTCAGCAGGTGTACCCCAGCGAACCAGTAAGGGTTCAGGTACTACCCTGGAGTACCGGTGGGTGTACCAATACTACCGCAGAGTACCGGTGGGGGTACCGGTACTACCCCAGCATATCGGGTAGGGGTGCCAGACCAACAACGGAGCATCAGCTAGGGATACCGGGACTAACACGGAGGGTCAGGTAGGAATGTCTGGTCTATACCGTTTGCCCGTAACGTCATCAGGTGTACCCCAGTGAACCAGTAAGGGTTCACGTACTACCCCGGACTACCGGTGGGTGTACCGATACTACCGCAGAGTAACGGTGGGGGTACCGCTACTACCCCAGAAGATCGGGTATGGGTGCCAAGCCTAATGCGGAGCATCAGGTAGGGATAGCGGGTCTAACCTGTGGGGTCCGGTAGGGAGGCCGCGTCTAGTCCAGCGCGCACGAAGGGACAGCTGGTGTTCTCTGGCGCATCACAAAGGGTTCCGTTCCAACCCCAGAGTACCGGTGGGGGAACCGGTTCTACCTCGAAACATCGGGTAGGTATTCCAGGCCTCACCCGGAGGGTCAGGTAGGAAGGGTGGGCGTAAAGCGGCGAGCCCATAGGGTCAGCAGGTGTAACCTGGCGCACCAGTAAGGGTTCCGGTACAATCCAGGAGTACCGGTGGGTATAGCAAAATTACCGCGGAGTACCTGTGGGTGTACCGGTACTACCCCAGATTGTCGGGTAGGGGGCCAGGCCTACCGCAGAGCATCAGGTAGGGATACCGGGCCTAGCCTGGAGGGTCAGGTAGGAATGTCTGGTCTACAGAGCACGCCCGTAAGGTCAGCAGGTGTACCCTAGCGAACCAGTAAGGGTTCAGGTACTGCCCTGGAGTACCGGTGGGTGTACCAATACTACCGCAGAGTAACGGTGGGGGTAGCGCTACTACCCCAGAACATCGGGTATGGGTGCCAAGCCTAATGCGGAGCATCAGGTAGGGATACCGGGTGTAACATGTGGGGTCCGGTAGGGAGGCCAGGTCTAGTCCAGCGCGCACGAAGGGACAGCTGGTGTTCACTGGTGCATCACAAAGGGTTCCGTTCCAAACCCAGAGTACCGGTGGGGGAACCGGTTCTACCTCGAAACATCGGGTAGGTATACCAGACCTTCCCCGGCGGGTCAGGTAGGAAGGGTGGGTCCAAAGCAGTGTGCCCGTAGGGTCAGCAGGTGTACCCCGGCGCACCAGTAAGGGTTCCGGTACAATCCAGGAGTACCGGTGGGTATAGCAAAACCACCGCGGAATACTGGTGGGTGTACCGGTACTACCCCAGATTGTCGGGTAGGGGGCAAGGCCTACCGCAGAGCATCAGGTAGGGATACCGGGCCTAGCCTGGAGGGTCAGGTAGGAATGTCTGGTCTACAGAGCACGCCAGTAAGGTCAGCAGGTGTACCCCAGCGAACCAGTAAGGGTTCAGGTACTACCCTGGAGTACCGGTGGGTGTACCAATACTACCGCAGAGTACCGGTGGGGGTACCGGTACTACCCCAGCATATCGGGTAGGGGTGCCAGGCCAACAACGGAGCATCAGGTAGGGATACCGGGACTAACACGGAGGGTCAGGTAGGAATGTCTGGTCTATACCGTTTGCCCGTAACGTCATCAGGTGTACCGCAGTGAACCAGTAAGGGTTCACATACTACCCCGGAGTACCGGTGGGTGTACCGATACTACCGCAGAGTAACGGTGGGGGTACCGCTAGTACCCCAGAACATCGGGTATGGGTGCCAAGCCTAATGCGGAGCATCAGGTAGGGATAGCGGGTCTAACCTGTGGGGTCCGGTAGGGAGGCTGGGTCTAGTCCAGCGCGCACGAAGGGACAGCTGGTGTTCTCTGGCGCATCACAAAGGGTTCCGTTCCAACCCCAGAGTACCGGTGGGGGAACCGGTTCTACCTCGAAACATCGGGTAGGTATACCAGGCCTACCCCGGAGGGTCAGGTAGGAAGGGTGGGCGTAAAGCGGCGAGCCCATAGGGTCAGCAGGTGTGCCCCGGCGCACCAGTAAGGGTTCCGGTACAATCGAGGAGTACCGGTGGGTATAGCAATATTACCGCGGAGTACCTGTGGGTGTACCGGTACTACCCCAGATTGTAGGGTAGGGGGCCAGGCCTACCGCAGAGCATCAGGTAGGGATACCGGGCCTAGCCTGGAGGGTCAGGTAGGAATGTCTGGTCTACACAGCAGGCCCGTAAGTTCAGCAGGTGTACCGCAGCGAACCAGTAAGGGTTCAGGTACTACCCTGGAGTACCGGTGGGTGTACCGATACTACCGCTGAGTATCGGTGGGCTTACCGGTACTACCCCAGCATATCGGGTAGGGGTGCCAGACCAACAACGGAGCATCAGCTAGGGATACCGGGACTAACACGGAGGGTCAGGTAGGAATGTCTGGTCTACACAGCAGGCCCGTAAGGTCAGCAAGTGTACCCCAGCGAAACAGTAAGGGTTCAGGTACTGCCCTGGAGTACCGGTGGGTGTACCAATACTACGGCAGAGTAACGGTGGGGGTACCGCTACTACCCCAGAAGATCGGGTATGGGTGCCAAGCCTAATGCGGAGCATCAGGTAGGGATACCGGGTGTAACATGTGGGGTCCGGTAGGGAGGCCAGGTCTAGTCCAGCGCGCACGAAGGGACAGCTGGTGTTCACTGGTGCATCACAAAGGGTTCCGTTCCAAACCCAGAGTACCGGTGGGGGAACCGGTTCTACCTCGAAACATCGGGTAGGTATACCAGACCTACCCCGGCGGGTCAGGTAGGAAGGGTGGGCGTAAAGCGGCGAGCCCATAGGGTCAGCAGGTGTACCCCGGCGCACCAGTAAGTGTTCCGGTACAATCCAGGAGTACCGGTGGGTATAGCAAAACCACCGCGGAATACTGGTGGGTGTACCGGTACTACCCCAGATTTTCGGGTAGGGGGCAAGGCCTACCGCAGAGCATCAGGTAGGGATACCGGGCCTAGCCTGGAGGGTCAGGTAGGAATGTCTGGTCTACAGACCACGCCAGTAAGGTCAGCAGGTGTACCCCAGCGAACCAGTAAGGGTTCAGGTACTACCCTGGAGTACCGGTGGGTGTACTAATACTACCACAGAGTACCGGTGGGGGTAGCGGTACTACCCCAGCATATCGGGTAGGGGTGCCAGGCCAACAACGGAGCATCAGGTAGGGATACCGGGACTAACACGGAGGGTCAGGTAGGAATGTCTGGTCTATACCGTTTGCCCGTAACGTCATCAGGTGTACCGCAGTGAACCAGTAAGGGTTCACATACTACCCCGGAGTACCGGTGGGTGTACCGATACTACGGCAGAGTAACGGTGGGGGTACCGCTACTACCCCAGAAGATCGGGTATGGGTGCCAAGCCTAATGCGGAGCATCAGGTAGGGATAGCGGGTCTAACCTGTGGGGTCCGGTAGGGAGGCCGGGTCTAGTCCAGCGCGCACGAAGGGACAGCTGGTGTTCTCTGGCGCATCACAAAGGGTTCCGTTCCAACCCCAGAGTACCGGTGGGGGAACCGGTTCTACCTCGAAACATTTGGTAGGTATACCAGGCCTACCCCGGAGGGTCAGGTAGGAAGGGTGGGCGTAAAGCGGCGAGCCCATAGGGTCAGCAGGTGTAACCCGGCGCACCAGTAAGGGTTCCGGTACAATCCAGGAGTACCGGTGGGTATAGCAAAATTACCGCGGAGTACCTCTGGGTGTACCGGTACTACCCCAGATTGTCGGGTAGGGGGCCAGGCCTACCGCAGAGCATCAGGTAGGGATACCGGGCCTAGCCTGGAGGGTCAGGTAGGAATGTCTGGTCTACACAGCACGCCCGTAAGGTCAGCAGGTGTACCCCAGCGAACCAGTAAGGGTTCAGGTACTACCCTGGAGTACCGGTGGGTGTACCAATACTACCGCAGAGTACCGGTGGGGGTACCGGTACTACCCCAGCATATCGGGTAGGGGTGCCAGGCCAACAACGGAGCATCAGGTAGGGATACCGGGCCTAACACGGAGGGTCAGGTAGGAATGTCTGGTCTATACCGTTTGCCCGTAACGTCATCAGGTGTACCGCAGTGAACCAGTAAGGGTTCACATACTACCCCGGAGTACCGGTGGGTGTACCGATACTACCGCAGAGTAACGGTGGGGGTACCGCTAGTACCCCAGAACATCGGGTATGGGTGCCAAGCCTAATGCGGAGCATCAGGTAGGGATAGCGGGTCTAACCTGTGGGGTCCGGTAGGGAGGCCGGGTCTAGTCCAGCGCGCACGAAGGGACAGCTGGTGTTCTCTGGCGCATCACAAAGGGTTCCGTTCCAACCCCAGAGTACCGGTGGGGGAACCGGTTCTACCTCGAAACATCGGGTAGGTATACCAGGCCTACCCCGTAGGGTTCAGGTAGGAAGGGTGGGCGTAAAGCGGCGAGCCCATAGGGTCAGCAGGTGTAACCCGGCGCACCAGTAAGGGTTCCGGTACAATCCAGGAGTACCGGTGGGTATAGCAAAATTACCGCGGAGTACCTCTGGGTGTACCGGTACTACCCCAGATTGTTGGGTAGGGGGCCAGGCCTACCGCAGAGCATCAGGTAGGGATACCGGGCCTAGCCTGGAGGGTCAGGTAGGAATGTCTGGTCTACACAGCACGCCCGTAAGGTCAGCAGGTGTACCCCAGCGAACCAGTAAGGGTTCAGGTACTACCCTGGAGTACCGGTGGGTGTACCAATACTACCGCAGAGTACCGGTGGGGGTACCGGTACTACCCCAGCATATCGGGTAGGGGTGCCAGGCCAACAACGGAGCATCAGGTAGGGATACCGGGACTAACACGGAGGGTCAGGTAGGAATGTCTGGTCTATACCGTTTGCCCGTAACGTCATCAGGTGTACCCCAGTGAACCAGTAAGGGTTCAAGTACTACCCCGGAGTACCGGTGGGTGTACCGATACTACCGCAGAGTAACGGTGGGGGTACCGCTACTACCCCAGAAGATCGGGTATGGGTGCCAAGCCTAATGCGGAGCATCAGGTAGGGATAGCGGGTCTAACCTGTGGGGTCCGGTAGGGAGGCCGCGTCTAGTCCAGCGCGCACGAAGGGACAGCTGGTGTTCTCTGGCGCATCACAAAGGGTTCCGTTCCAACCCCAGAGTACCGGTGGGGGAACCGGTTCTACCTCGAAACATCGGGTAGGTATACCAGGCCTACCCCGGAGGGTCAGGTAGGAAGGGTGGGCGTAAAGCGGCGAGCCCATAGGGTCAGCAGGTGTAACCCGGCGCACCAGTAAGGGTTCCGGTACAATCCAGGAGTACCGGTGGGTATAGCAAAACTACCGCGGAGTACCTCTGGGTGTACCGGTACTACCCCAGATTGTCGGGTAGGGGGCCAGGCCTACCGCAGAGCATCAGGTAGGGATACCGGGCCTAGCCTGGAGGGTCAGGTAGGAATGTCTGGTCTACACAGCACGCCCGTAAGGTCAGCAGGTGTACCCCAGCGAACCAGTAAGGGTTCAGGTACTACCCTGGAGTACCGGTGGGTGTACCAATACTACCGCAGAGTACCGGTGGGGGTACCGGTACTACCCCAGCATATCGGGTAGGGGTGCCAGACCAACAACGGAGCATCAGGTAGGGATACCGGGACTAACACGGAGGGTCAGGTAGGAATGTCTGGTCTATACCGTTTGCCCGTAACGTCATCAGGTGTACCCCAGTGAACCAGTAAGGGTTCAAGTACTACCCCGGAGTACCGGTGGGTGTACCGATACTACCGCAGAGTAACGGTGGGGGTACCGCTACTACCCCAGAACATCGGGTATGGGTGCCAAGCCTAATGCGGAGCATCAGGTAGGGATAGCGGGTCTAACCTGTGGGGTCCGGTAGGGAGGCCGCGTCTAGTCCAGCGCGCACGAAGGGACAGCTGGTGTTCTCTGGCGCATCACAAAGGGTTCCGTTCCAACCCCAGAGTACCGGTGGGGGAACCGGTTCTACCTCGAAACATCGGGTAGGTATACCAGGCCTAACCAGGAGGGTCAGGTAGGAAGGGTGGGCGTAAAGCGGCGAGCCCATAGGGTCAGCAGGTGTAACCCGGCGCACCAGTAAGGGTTCCGGTACAATCCAGGAGTACCGGTGGGTATAGCAAAATTACCACGGAGTACCTCTGGGTGTACCGGTACTACCCCAGATTGTTGGGTAGGGGGCCAGGCCTACCGCAGAGCATCAGGTAGGGATACCGGGCCTAGCCTGGAGGGTCAGGTAGGAATGTCTGGTTTACACAGCACGCCCGTAAGGTCAGCAGGTGTACCCCAGCGAACCAGTAAGGGTTCAGGTACTACCCTGGAGTACCGGTGGGTGTACCAATACTACCGCAGAGTACCGGTGGGGGTACCGGTACTACCCCAGCATATCGGGTAGGGGTGCCAGGACAACAACGGAGCATCAGGTAGGGATACCGGGACTAACACGGAGGGTCAGGTAGGAATGTCTGGTCTATACCGTTTGCCCGTAACGTCATCAGGTGTACCCCAGTGAACCAGTAAGTGTTCACGTACTACCCCGGAGTACCGGTGGGTGTACCGATACTACCGCAGAGTAACGGAGGGGGTAGCGCTACTACCCCAGAACATCGGGTATGGGTGCCAAGCCTAATGCGGAGCATCAGGTAGGGATAGCGGGTCTAACCTGTGGGGTCCGGTAGGGAGGCCGCGTCTAGTCCAGCGCGCACGAAGGGACAGCTGGTGTTCTCTGGCGCATCACAAAGGGTTCCGTTCCAAACCCAGAGTACCGGTGGGGGAACCGGTTCTACCTCGAAACATCGGGTAGGTATACCAGACCTACCCCGGCGGGTCAGGTAGGAAGGGTGGGCGTAAAGCGGCGAGCCCATAGGGTCAGCAGGTGTACCCCGGCGCACCAGTAAGTGTTCCGGTACAATCCAGGAGTACCGGTGGGTATAGCAAAACCACCGCGGAATACTGGTGGGTGTACCGGTACTACCCCAGATTGTCGGGTAGGGGGCAAGGCCTACCGCAGAGCATCAGGTAGGGATACCGGGCCTAGCCTGGAGGGTCAGGTAGGAATGTCTGGTCTACAGACCACGCCAGTAAGGTCAGCAGGTGTACCCCAGCGAACCAGTAAGGGTTCAGGTACTACCCTGGAGTACCGGTGGGTGTACCAATACTACCGCAGAGTACCGGTGGGGGTAGCGGTACTACCCCAGCATATCGGGTAGGGGTGCCAGGCCAACAACGGAGCATCAGGTAGGGATACCGGGACTAACACGGAGGGTCAGGTAGGAATGTCTGGTCTATACCGTTTGCCCGTAACGTCATCAGGTGTACCCCAGTGAACCAGTAAGGGTTCACATACTACCCCGGAGTACCGGTGGGTGTACCGATACTACCGCAGAGTAACGGTGGGGGTACCGCTACTACCCCAGAACATCGGGTATGGGTGCCAAGCCTAATGCGGAGCATCAGGTAGGGATAGCGGGTCTAACCTGTGGGGTCCGGTAGGGAGGCCGGGTCTAGTCCAGCGCGCACGAAGGGACAGCTGGTGTTCTCTGGCGCATCACAAAGGGTTCCGTTCCAAACCCAGAGTACCGGTGGGGGAACCGGTTCTACCTCGAAACATCGGGTAGGTATACCAGACCTACCCCGGCGGGTCAGGTAGGAAGGGTGGGCGTAAAGCGGCGAGCCCATAGGGTCAGCAGGTGTAACCCGGCGCACCAGTAAAGGTTCCGGTACAATCCAGGAGTACCGGTGGGTATAGCAAAATTACCGCGGAGTACCTCTGGGTGTACCGGTACTACCCCAGATTGTCGGGTAGGGGGCCAGGCCTACCGCAGAGCATCAGGTAGGGATACCGGGCCTAGCCTGGAGGGTCAGGTAGGAATGTCTGGTCTACACAGCACGCCCGTAAGGTCAGCAGGTGTACCCCAGCGAACCAGTAAGGGTTCAGGTACTACCCTGGAGTACCGGTGGGTGTACCAATACTACCGCAGAGTACCGGTGGGGGTACCGGTACTACCCCAGCATATCGGGTAGGGGTGCCAGACCAACAACGGAGCATCAGGTAGGGATACCGGGACTAACACGGAGGGTCAGGTAGGAATGTCTGGTCTATACCGTTTGCCCGTAACGTCATCAGGTGTACCCCAGTGAACCAGTAAGGGTTCAAGTACTACCCCGGAGTACCGGTGGGTGTACCGATACTACCGCAGAGTAACGGTGGGGGTACCGCTACTACCCCAGAAGATCGGGTATGGGTGCCAAGCCTAATGCGGAGCATCAGGTAGGGATAGCGGGTCTAACCTGTGGGGTCCGGTAGGGAGGCCGGGTCTAGTCCAGCGCGCACGAAGGGACAGCTGGTGTTCTCTGGCGCATCACAAAGGGTTCCGTTCCAACCCCAGAGTACCGGTGGGGGAACCGGTTCTACCTCGAAACATCGGGTAGGTATTCCAGGCCTAACCCGGAGGGTCAGGTAGGAAGGGTGGGCGTAAAGCGGCGAGCCCATAGGGTCAGCAGGTGTAACCCGGCGCACCAGTAAGGGTTCCGGTACAATCCAGGAGTACCGGTGGGTATAGCAAAATTACCGCGGAGTACCTCTGGGTGTACCGGTACTACCCCAGATTGTCGGGTAGGGGGCCAGGCCTACCGCAGAGGATCAGGTAGGGATACCGGGCCTAGCCTGGAGGGTCAGGTAGGAATGTCTGGTGTACAGAGCACGCCCGTAAGGTCAGCAGGTGTACCGCAGCGAACCAGTAAGGGATCAGGTACTACCCTGGAGTACCGGTGGGTGTACCAATACTACCGCAGAGTACCTGTGGGGTACCGGTACTACCCCAGCATATCGGGTAGGGGTGCCAGGCCAACAGCAGAGCATCAGGTAGGGATACCGGGACTAACACGGAGGGTCAGGTAGGAATGTCTGGTCTATACCGTTTGCCCGTAACGTCATCAGGTGTACCGCAGTGAACCAGTAAGGGTTCACATACTACCCCGGAGTACCGGTGGGTGTACCGATACTACGGCAGAGTAACGGTGGGGGTACCGCTACTACCCCAGAACATCGGGTATGGGTGCCAAGCCTAATGCGGAGCATCAGGTAGGGATAGCGGGTCTAACCTGTGGGGTCCGGTAGGGAGGCCGGGTCTAGTCCAGCGCGCACGAAGGGACAGCTGGTGTTCTCTGGCGCATCACAAAGGGTTCCGTTCCAACCCCAGAGTACCGGTGGGGGAACCGGTTCTACCTTGAAACATTTGGTAGGTATACCAGGCCTACCCCGGCGGGTCAGGTAGGAAGTGTGGGCGTAAAGCGGCGAGCCCATAGGGTCAGCAGTTGTACCCGGGCGCACCAGTAAGGGTTCCGGTACAATCGAGGAGTACCGGTGGGTATAGCAATATTACCGCGGAATACCTGTGGGTGTACCGGTACTACCCCAGATTGTCGGGTAGGGGGCCAGGCCTACCGCAGAGCATCAGGTAGGGATACCGGGCCTAGCCTGGAGGGTCAGGTAGGAATGTCTGGTCTACACAGCACGCCCGTAAGGTCAGCAGGTGTACCCCAGCGAACCAGTAAGGGTTCAGGTACTACCCTGGAGTACCGGTGGGTGTACCAATACTACCGCAGAGTACCTGTGGGGGTACCGGTACTACCCCAGCATATCGGGTAGGGGTGCCAGGACAACAACGGAGCATCAGGTAGGGATACCGGGACTAACACGGAGGGTCAGGTAGGAATGTCTGGTCTATACCGTTTGCCCGTAACGTCATCAGGTGTACCGCAGTGAACCAGTAAGGGTTCACATACTACCCCGGAGTACCGGTGGGTGTACCGATACTACGGCAGAGTAACGGTGGGGGTACCGCTACTACCCCAGAAGATCGGGTATGGGTGCCAAGCCTAATGCGGAGCATCAGGTAGGGATAGCGGGTCTAACCTGTGGGGTCCGGTAGTGAGGCCGGGTCTAGTCCAGCGCGCACGAAGGGACAGCTGGTGTTCTCTGGCGCATCACAAAGGGTTCCGTTCCAACCCCAGAGTACCGGTGGGGGAACCGGTTCTACCTTGAAACATTTGGTAGGTATACCAGGCCTACCCCGGCGGGTCAGGTAGGAAGTGTGGGCGTAAAGCGGCGAGCCCATAGGGTCAGCAGTTGTACCCGGGCGCACCAGTAAGGGTTCCGGTACAATCGAGGAGTACCGGTGGGTATAGCAATATTACCGCGGAGTACCTGTGGGTGTACCGGTACTACCCCAGATTGTCGGGTAGGGGGCCAGGCCTACCGCAGAGCATCAGGTAGGGATACCGGGCCTAGCCTGGAGGGTCAGGTAGGAATGTCTGGTCTACACAGCACGCCCGTAAGGTCAGCAGGTGTACCCCAGCTAACCAGTAAGGGTTCAGGTACTACCCTGGAGTACCGGTGGGTGTACCAATACTACCGCAGAGTACCTGTGGGGGTACCGGTACTACCCCAGCATATCGGGTAGGGGTGCCAGGACAACAACGGAGCATCAGGTAGGGATACCGGGACTAACACGGAGGGTCAGGTAGGAATGTCTGGTCTATACCGTTTGCCCGTAACGTCATCAGGTGTACCCCAGTGAACCAGTAAGGGTTCACGTACTACCCCGGAGTACCGGTGGGTGTACCGATACTACCGCAGAGTAACGGAGGGGGTAGCGCTACTACCCCAGAACATCGGGTATGGGTGCCAAGCCTAATGCGGAGCATCAGGTAGGGATAGCGGGTGTAACCTGTGGGGTCCGGTAGGGAGGCCGCGTCTAGTCCAGCGCGCACGAAGGGACAGCTGGTGTTCTCTGGCGCATCACAAAGGGTTCCGTTCCAAACCCAGAGTACCGGTGGGGGAACCGGTTCTACCTCGAAACATCGGGTAGGTATACCAGACCTACCCCGGAGGGTCAGGTAGGAAGGGTGGGCGTAAAGCGGCGAGCCCATAGGGTCAGCAGGTGTAACCCGGCGCACCAGTAAGTGTTCCGGTACAATCCAGGAGTACCGGTGGGTATAGCAAAACCACCGCGGAATACTGGTGGGTGTACCGGTACTACCCCAGATTGTCGGGTAGGGGGCAAGGCCTACCGCAGAGCATCAGGTAGGGATACCGGGCCTAGCCTGGAGGGTCAGGTAGGAATGTCTGGTCTACAGACCACGCCAGTAAGGTCAGCAGGTGTACCCCAGCGAACCAGTAAGGGTTCAGGTACTACCCTGGAGTACCGGTGGGTGTACCAATACTACCGCAGAGTACCGGTGGGGGTAGCGGTACTACCCCAGCATATCGGGTAGGGGTGCCAGGCCAATAACGGAGCATCAGGTAGGGATACCGGGACTAACACGGAGGGTCAGGTAGGAATGTCTGGTCTATACCGTTTGCCCGTAACGTCATCAGGTGTACCGCAGTGAACCAGTAAGGGTTCACATACTACCCCGGAGTACCGGTGGGTGTACCGATACTACGGCAGAGTAACGGTGGGGGTACCGCTACTACCCCAGAACATCGGGTATGGGTGCCAAGCCTAATGCGGAGCATCAGGTAGGGATAGCGGGTCTTACCTGTGGGGTCCGGTAGGGAGGCCGGGTCTAGTCCAGCGCGCACGAAGGGACAGCTGGTGTTCTCTGGCGCATCACAAAGGGTTCCGTTCCAAGCCCAGACTACCGGTGGGGGAACCGGTTCTACCTCGAAACATTTGGTAGGTATACCAGGCCTACCCCGGAGGGTCAGGTAGGAAGGGTGGGCGTAAAGCGGCGAGCCCCTAGGGTCAGCAGGTGTACCCCGGCACACCAGTAAGGGTTCCGGTACAATCGAGGAGTACCGGTGGGTATAGCAATATTACCGCGGAGTACCTGTGGGTGTACCGGTACTACCCCAGATTGTCGGGTAGGGGGCCAGGCCTACCGCAGAGCATCAGGTAGGGATACCGGGCCTAGCCTGGAGGGTCAGGTAGGAATGTCTGGTCTACACAGCACGCCCGTAAGGTCAGCAGGTGTACCCCAGCGAACCAGTAAGGGTTCAGGTACTACCCTGGAGTACCGGTGGGTGTACCAATACTACCGCAGAGTACCGGTGGGGGTACCGGTACTACCCCAGCATATCGGGTAGGGGTGCCAGACCAACAACGGAGCATCAGCTAGGGATACCGGGACTAACACGGAGGGTCAGGTAGGAATGTCTGGTCTATACCGTTTGCCCGTAACGTCATCAGGTGTACCCCAGTGAACCAGTAAGGGTTCAAGTACTACCCCGGAGTACCGGTGGGTGTACCGATACTACCGCAGAGTAACGGTGGGGGTACCGCTACTACCCCAGAAGATCGGGTATGGGTGCCAAGCCTAATGCGGAGCATCAGGTAGGGATAGCGGGTCTAACCTGTGGGGTCCGGTAGGGAGGCCGGGTCTAGTCCAGCGCGCACGAAGGGAAAGCTGGTGTTCTCTGGCGCATCACAAAGGGTTCCGTTCCAACCCCAGAGTACCGGTGGGGGAACCGGTTCTACCTCGAAACATCGGGTAGGTATTCCAGGCCTACCCCGGAGGGTCAGGTAGGAAGGGTGGGCGTAAAGCGGCGAGCCCATAGGGTCAGCAGGTGTAACCCGGCGCACCAGTAAGGGTTCCGGTACAATCCAGGAGTACCGGTGGGTATAGCAAAATTACCGCGGAGTACCTCTGGGTGTACCGGTACTACCCCAGATTGTCGGGTAGGGGGCCAGGCCTACCGCAGACCATCAGGTAGGGATACCGGGCCTAGCCTGGAGGGTCAGGTAGGAATGTCTGGTGTACATAGCACGCCCGTAAGGTCAGCAGGTGTACCGCAGCGAACCAGTAAGGGTTCAGGTACTACCCTGGAGTACCGGTGGGTGTACCAATACTACTGCAGAGTACCTGTGGGGGTACCGGTACTACCCCAGCATATCGGGTAGGGGTGCCAGGCCAACAACAGAGCATCAGGTAGAGATACCGGGACTAACACGGAGGGTCAGGTAGGAATGTCTGGTCTATACCGTTTGCCCGTAACGTCATCAGGTGTACCGCACTGAACCAGTAAGGGTTCACATACTACCCCGGAGTACCGGTGGGTGTACCGATACTACGGCAGAGTAACGGTGGGGGTACCGCTACTACCCCAGAACATCGGGTATGGGTGCCAAGCCTAATGCGGAGCATCAGGTAGGGATAGCGGGTCTAACCTGTGGGGTCCGGTAGGGAGGCCGCGTCTAGTCCAGCGCGCACGAAGGGACAGCTGGTGTTCTCTGGCGCATCACAAAGGGTTCCGTTCCAAACCCAGAGTACCGGTGGGGGAACCGGTTCTACCTTGAAACATTTGGTAGGTATACCAGGCCTACCCCGGCGGGTCAGGTAGGAAGTGTGGGCGTAAAGCTGCGAGCCCATAGGGTCAGCAGTTGTACCCGGGCGCACCAGTAAGGGTTCCGGTACAATCGAGGAGTACCGGTGGGTATAGCAATATTACCGCGGAGTACCTGTGGGTGTACCGGTACTACCCCAGATTGTCGGGTAGGGGGCCAGGCCTACCGCAGAGCATCAGGTAGGGATACCGGGCCTAGCCTGGAGGGTCAGGTAGGAATGTCTGGTCTACACAGCAGGCCCGTAAGGTCAGCAAGTGTACCCCAGCGAAACAGTAAGGGTTCAGGTACTACCCTGGAGTACCGGTGGGTGTACCGATACTACCGCTGAGTATCGGTGGGCTTACCGGTACTACCCCAGCATATCGGGTAGGGGTGCCAGGCCAACAACGGAGCATCAGGTAGGGATACCGGGCCTAAAACGGAGGGTCAGGTAGGAATGTCTGGTCTACACCGCGCGCCAGTAACGTCATCAGGTGTACCCCAGTGAACCAGTAAGGGTTCACGTACTACCCCGGAGTACCGGTGGGTGTACCGATACTACCGCAGAGTAACGGTGGGGGTACCGCTACTACCCCAGAACATCGGGTATGGGTGCCAAGCCTAATGCGGAGCATCAGGTAGGGGTACCGAGTCTAACCTGTGAGGTCCGGTAGGGAGGCCAGGTCTAGTCCAGCGCGCACGAAGGGACAGCTGGTGTTCTCTGGCACATCACAATGGGTTCCGTTCCAACCCCAGAGTACCGGTGGGGGAACCGGTTCTAGCTAGAAACATCGGGTAGGTATACCAGGCCTACCCCGGCGGGTCAGGTAGGAAGGGTGTGCGTAAAGCGGCGCACCCGTAGGGTCAGCAGGTGTACCCCGGCGCACCAGTAAGGGTTCCGGTACAATCCAGGAGTACCGGTGGGTATAGCAAAAGTACCGCGGAGTACCTGTGCGTGTACCGGTACTACCCCAGATTGTCGGGTAGGGGGCCAGGCCTACCACAGAGCATCAGGTAGGGATACCGGGCCTAGCCTGGAGGGTCAGGTAGGAATGTCTGGTCTACACAGCAGGCCCGTAAGGTCAGCAGGTGTACCCCAGCGAACCAGTAAGTGTTCAGGTACTGCCCTGGATTACCGGTGGGTGTACCAATACTACCGCAGAGTACCGGTGGGGGTACCGGTACTACCCCAGCATATCGGGTAGGGGTGCCAGGCCAACAACGGAGCATCAGGTAGGGATACCGGGCCTAAAACGGAGGGTCAGGTAGGAATGTCTGGTCTAGACCATGCGCCAGTAACGTCAGCAGGTGTACCCCAGTGAACCAGTAAGGGTTCACGTACTACCCCGGAGTACCGGTGGGTGTACCGATACTACCGCAGAGTAACGGTGGGGGTACCGCTACTACCCCAGAACATAGCGTATGGGTGCCAAGCCTAATGCGGAGCATCAGGTAGGGATAGCGGGTGTAACCTGTGGGGTCCGGTAGGGAGGCCGCGTCTAGTCCAGCGCGCACGAAGGGACAGCTGGTGTTCTCTGGCGCATCACAAAGGGTTCCGTTCCAACCCCAGAGTACCGGTGGGGGAACCGGTTCTACCTCGAAACATCGGGTAGGTATACCAGGCCTACCCCGGAGGGTCAGGTAGGAAGGGTGTGTCCAAAGCAGTGTGCCTGTAGGTTTAGCAGTTGTACCCCGGCGCACCAGTAAGGGTTGTGGTACCATCCAGGAGTACCGGTGGGTATAGCAATATTACCGCGGAGTACCTCTGTGTGTACCGATACTACCCCAGATTGTCGGGTAGGGGGCCAGGCCTACCGCAGAGCATCAGGTAGGGGTACCGGGCCTAGCCTGGAGGGTCAGGTAGGAATGTCTGGTCTACACAGCAGGCCCGTAAGGTCAGCAGGTGTACCCCAGCGAACCAGTAAGTGTTCAGGTACTGCCCTGGAGTACCGGTGGGTGTACCAATACTACCGCAGAGTACCGGTGGGGGTACCGGTACTACCCCAGCATATCGGGTAGGGGTGCCAGGCCAACAACGGAGCATCAGGTAGGGATGCCGCGCCTAAAACGGAGGGTCAGGTAGGAATGTCTGGTCTACACCGCGCGCCAGTAACGTCAGCAGGTGTACCCCAGTGAACCAGTAAGGGTTCACGTACTACCCCGGAGTACCGGTGGGTGTACCGATACTACCGCAGAGTAACGGTGGGGGTACCGCTACTACCCCAGAAGATCGGGTATGGGTGCCAAGCCTAATACGGAGCATCAGGTAGGGATAGCGGGTCTAACCTGTGGGGTCCGGTAGGGAGGCCGGGTCTAGTCCAGTGCGCACGAAGGGACAGCTGGTGTTCTCTGGCGCATCACAAAGGGTTCCGTTCCAAACCCAGAGTACCGGTGGGGGAACCGGTTCTACCTCGAAACATCGGGTAGGTATACCAGGCCTACCCCGGCGGGTCAGGTAGGAAGGGTGGGCGTAAAGCGGCGAGCCCATAGGGTCAGCAGGTGTACCCCGGCGCACCAGTAAGGGTTCCGGTACAATCCAGGAGTACCGGTGGGTATAGCAAAAGTACCGCGGAGTACCTGTGGGTGTACCGGTACTACCCCAGATTGTCGGGTAGGGGGCCAGGCCTACCGCAGAGGATCAGGTAGGGATACCGGGCCTAGCCTGGAGGGTCAGGTAGCAATGTCTGGTCTACAGAGCACGCCCGTAAGGTCAGCAGGTGTACCCCAGCGAACCAGTAAGTGTTCAGGTACTGCCCTGGAGTACCGGTGGGTGTACCAATACTACCGCAGAGTACCGGTGGGGGTACCGGTACTACTCCAGCATATCGGGTAGGGGTGCCAGGCCAACAACGGAGCATCAGGTAGGGATGCCGGGCCTAAAACGGAGGGTCAAGTAGGAATGTCTGGTCTACACCGCACGCCAGTAACGTCAGCAGGTGTACCCCAGTGAACCAGTAAGGGTTCACGTACTACCCCGGAGTACCGGTGGGTGTACCGATACTACCGCAGAGTAACGGTGGGGGTACCGCTACTACCCCAGAACATCGGGTATGGGTGCCAAGCCTAATGCGGAGCATCAGGTAGGGATAGCGGTTCTAACCTGTGGAGTCCGGTAGGGAGGCCGGGTCTAGTCCAGCGCGCACGAAGGGACAGCTGGTGTTCTCTGGCGCATCACAAAGGGTTCCGTTCCAAACCCAGAGTACCGGTGGGGGAACCGGTTCTACCTCGAAACATCGGGTATGTATACCAGGCCTACCCCGGCGGGTCAGGTAGGAAGGGTGGGCGTAAAGCGGCGAGCCCTTAGGGTCAGCAGGTGTACCCCGGCGCACCAGTAAGGGTTCCGGTACAATCCAGGAGTACCGGTGGGTATAGCAAAAGTACCGCGGAGTACCTGTGGGTGTCCCGGTACTACCCCAGATTGTCGGGTAGGGGGCCAGGCCAACCGCAGAGCATCAGGTAGGGATACCGGGCCTAGCCTGGAGGGTCATGTAGGAATGTCTGGTCTACAGAGCACGCCCGTAAGGTCAGCAGGTGTACCCCAGCGAACCAGTAAGTGTTCAGGTACTGCCCTGGAGTACCGGTGGGTGTACCAATACTACCGCAGAGTACCGGTGGGGGTACCGGTACTACCCCAGCATATCGGGTAGGGGTGCCAGGCCAACAACGGAGCATCAGGTAGGGATACCGGGACTAACACGGAGGGTCAGCTAGCAATGTCTGGTCTATACCGTTTGCCCGTAACGTCATCAGGTGTACCCCAGTGAACCAGTAAGGGTTCACGTACTACCCCGGAGTACCGGTGGGTGTACCGATACTACCGCAGAGTAACGGTGGCGGTACCGCTACTACCCCAGAACATCGGGTATGGGTGCCAAGCCTAATGCGGAGCATCAGGTAGGGATAGCGGGTCTAACCTGTGGGGTCCGGTAGGGAGGCCAGGTCTAGTCCAGCGCGCACGAAGGGACAGCTGGTGTTCTCTGGCGCATCACAAAGGGTTCCGTTCCAACCCCAGAGTACCGGTGGGGGAACCGGTTCTACCTCGAAACATCGGGTAGGTATACCAGACCTACCCCGGCGGGTCAGTTAGGAAGGGTGGGTCCAAAGCAGTGTGCCCGTAGGGTCAGCAGGTGTGCCCCGGCGCACCAGTAAGGGTTCCGGTACAATCCAGGAGTACCGGTGGGTATAGCAAAAGTACCGCGGAGTACCTGTGGGTGTACCGGTACTACCCCAGATTGTCGGGTAGGGGGCCAGGCCTACCGCAGAGGATCAGGTAGGGATACCGGGCCTAGCCTGGAGGGTCAGGTAGCAATGTGTGGTCTACACAGCAGGCCCGTAAGGTCAGCAGGTGTACCCCAGCGAACCAGTAAGTGTTCAGGTACTGCCCTGGAGTACCGGTGGGTGTACCAATACTACCGCAGAGTACCGGTGGGGGTACCGGTACTACTCCAGCATATCGGGTAGGGGTGCCAGGCCAACAACGGAGCATCAGGTAGGGATGCCGGGCCTAAAAAGGAGGGTCAGGTAGGAATGTCTGGTCTACACCGCACGCCAGTAACGTCAGCAGGTGTACCCCAGTGAACCAGTAAGGGTTCACGTACTACCCTGGAGTACCGGTGGGTGTACCGATACTACCGCAGAGTAACGGTGGGGGTACCGCTACTACCCCAGAACATCGGGTATGGGTGCCAAGCCTAATGCGGAGCATCAGGTAGGGATAGCGGGTCTAACCTGTGGGGTCCGGTAGGGAGGCCGGGTCTAGTCCAGCGCGCACGAAGGGACAGCTGGTGTTCTCTGGCGCATCACAAAGGGTTCCGTTCCAACCCCAGAGTACCGGTGGGGGAACCGGTTCTACCTCGAAACATCGGGTAGGTATACCAGGCCTACCCCGGAGGGTCAGGTAGGAAGGGTGGGCGTAAAGCGGCGAGCCCATAGGGTCAGCAGGTGTACCCCGGCGCACCAGTAAGGGTTCCGGTACAATCCAGGAGTACCGGTGGGTATAGCAAAAGTACCGCGGAGTACCTGTGGGTGTACCGGTACTACCCCAGATTGTCGGGTAGGGGGCCAGGCCTACCGCAGAGGATCAGGTAGGGATACCGGGCCTAGCCTGGAGGGTCAGGTAGCAATGTCTGGTCTACAGAGCACGCCCGTAAGGTCAGCAGGTGTACCCCAGCGAACCAGTAAGTGTTCAGGTACTGCCCTGGAGTACCGGTGGGTGTACCAATACTACCGCAGAGTACCGGTGGGGGTACCGGTACTACTCCAGCATATCGGGTAGGGGTGCCAGACCAACAACGGAGCATCAGGTAGGGATGCCGGGCCTAAAACGGAGGGTCAGGTAGGAATGTCTGGTCTACACCGCGCGCCAGTAACGTCAGCAGGTGTACCCCAGTGAACCAGTAAGGGTTCACGTACTACCCCGGAGTACCGGTGGGTGTACCGATACTACCGCAGAGTAACGGTGGGGGTACCGCTACTACCCCAGAACATCGGGTATGGGTGCCAAGCCTAATGCGGAGCATCAGGTAGGGATAGCGGTTCTAACCTGTGGAGTCCGGTAGGGAGGCCGGGTCTAGTCCAGCGCGCACGAAGGGACAGCTGGTGTTCTATGGCGCATCACAAAGGGTTCCGTTCCAAACCCAGAGTACCGGTGGGGGAACCGGTTCTACCTCGAAACATCGGGTATGTATACCAGGCCTACCCCGGCGGGTCAGGTAGGAAGGGTGGGCGTAAAGCGGCGAGCCCTTAGGGTCAGCAGGTGTACCCCGGCGCACCAGTAAGGGTTCCGGTACAATCCAGGAGTACCGGTGGGTATAGCAAAAGTACCGCGGAGTACCTGTGGGTGTCCCGGTACTACCCCAGATTGTCGGGTAGGGGGCCAGGCCAACCGCAGAGCATCAGGTAGGGATACCGGGCCTAGCCTGGAGGGTCAGGTAGGAATGTCTGGTCTACAGAGCACGCCCGTAAGGTCAGCAGGTGTACCCCAGCGAACCAGTAAGTGTTCAGGTACTGCCCTGGAGTACCGGTGGGTGTACCAATACTACCGCAGAGTACCGGTGGGGGTACCGGTACTACCCCAGCATATCGGGTAGGGGTGCCAGGCCAACAACGGAGCATCAGGTAGGGATACCGGGACTAACACGGAGGGTCAGGTAGGAATGTCTGGTCTATACCGTTTGCCCGTAACGTCATCAGGTGTACCCCAGTGAACCAGTAAGGGTTCACGTACTACCCCGGAGTACCGGTGGGTGTACCGATACTACCGCAGAGTAACGGTGGGGGTACCGCTACTACCCCAGAACATCGGGTATGGGTGCCAAGCCTAATGCGGAGCATCAGGTAGGGATAGCGGGTCTAACCTGTGGGGTCCGGTAGGGAGGCCAGGTCTAGTCCAGCGCGCACGAAGGGACAGCTGGTGTTCTCTGGCGCATCACAAAGGGTTCCGTTCCAACCCCAGAGTACCGGTGGGGGAACCGGTTCTACCTCGAAACATCGGGTAGGTATACCAGACCTACCCCGGCGGGTCAGTTAGGAAGGGTGGGTCCAAAGCAGTGTGCCCGTAGGGTCAGCAGGTGTGCCCCGGCGCACCAGTAAGGGTTCCGGTACAATCCAGGAGTACCGGTGGGTATAGCAAAAGTACCGCGGAGTACCTGTGGGTGTACCGGTACTACCCCAGATTGTCGGGTAGGGGGCCAGGCCTACCGCAGAGGATCAGGTAGGGATACCGGGCGTAGCCTGGAAGGTCAGGTAGCAATGTCTGGTCTACACAGCAGGCCCGTAAGGTCAGCAGGTGTACCCCAGCGAACCAGTAAGTGTTCAGGTACTGCCCTGGAGTACCGGTGGGTGTACCAATACTACCGCAGAGTACCGGTGGGGGTACCGGTACTACTCCAGCATATCGGGTAGGGGTGCCAGACCAACAACGGAGCATCAGGTAGGGATGCCGGGCCTAAAACGGAGGGTCAGGTAGGAATGTCTGGTCTACACCGCGCGCCAGTAACGTCAGCAGGTGTACCCCAGTGAACCAGTAAGGGTTCACGTACTACCCCGGAGTACCGGTGGGTGTACCGATACTACCGCAGAGTAACGGTGGGGGTACCGCTACTACCCCAGAACATCGGGTATGGGTGCCAAGCCTAATGCGGAGCATCAGGTAGGGATAGCGGTTCTAACCTGTGGAGTCCGGTAGGGAGGCCGGGTCTAGTCCAGCGCGCACGAAGGGACAGCTGGTGTTCTCTGGCGCATCACAAAGGGTTCCGTTCCAAACCCAGAGTACCGGTGGGGGAACCGGTTCTACCTCGAAACATCGGGTATGTATACCAGGCCTACCCCGGCGGGTCAGGTAGGAAGGGTGGGCGTAAAGCGGCGAGCCCTTAGGGTCAGCAGGTGTACCCCGGCGCACCAGTAAGGGTTCCGGTACAATCCAGGAGTACCGGTGGGTATAGCAAAAGTACCGCGGAGTACCTGTGGGTGTCCCGGTACTACCCCAGATTGTCGGGTAGGGGGCCAGGCCAACCGCAGAGGATCAGGTAGGGATACCGGGCCTAGCCTGGAGGGTCAGGTAGGAATGTCTGGTCTACAGAGCACGCCCGTAAGGTCAGCAGGTGTACCCCAGCGAACCAGTAAGTGTTCAGGTACTGCCCTGGAGTACCGGTGGGTGTACCAATACTACCGCAGAGTACCGGTGGGGGTACCGGTACTACCCCAGCATATCGGGTAGGGGTGCCAGGCCAACAACGGAGCATCAGGTAGGGATACCGGGACTAACACGGAGGGTCAGGTAGGAATGTCTGGTCTATACCGTTTGCCCGTAACGTCATCAGGTGTACCCCAGTGAACCAGTAAGGGTTCACGCACTACCCCGGAGTACCGGTGGGTGTACCGATACTACCGCAGAGTAACGGTGGGGGTACCGCTACTACCCCAGAACATCGGGTATGGGTGCCAAGCCTAATGCGGAGCATCAGGTAGGGATAGCGGGTCTAACCTGTGGGGTCCGGTAGGGAGGCCGGGTCTAGTCCAGCGCGCACGAAGGGACAGCTGGTGTTCTCTGGCGCATCACAAAGGGTTCCGTTCCAACCCCAGAGTACCGGTGGGGGAACCGGTTCTACCTCGAAACATTGGGTAGGTATACCAGACCTACCCCGGCGGGTCAGTTAGGAAGGGTGGGTCCAAAGCAGTGTGCCCGTAGGGTCAGCAGGTGTGCCCCGGCGCACCAGTAAGGGTTCCGGTACAATCCAGGAGTACCGGTGGGTATAGCAAAAGTACCGCGGAGTACCTGTGGGTGTACTGGTACTACCCCAGATTGTCGGGTAGGGGGCCAGGCCTACCGCAGAGGATCAGGTAGGGATACCGGGCCTAGCCTGGAGGGTCAGGTAGCAATGTCTGGTCTACAGAGCACGCCCGTAAGGTCAGCAGGTGTACCCCAGCGAACCAGTAAGGGTTCAGGTACTGCCCTGGAGTACCGGTGGGTGTACCAATACTACCGCAGAGTACCGGTGGGGGTACCGGTACTACTCCAGCATATCGGGTAGGGGTGCCAGGCCAACAACGGAGCATCAGGTAGGGATGCCGGGCCTAAAACGGAGGGTCAGGTAGGAATGTCTGGTCTACACCGCGCGCCAGTAACGTCATCAGGTGTACCCCAGTGAACCAGTAAGGGTTCACGTACTACCCCGGAGTACCGGTGGGTGTACCGATACTACCGCAGAGTAACGGTGGGGGTACCGCTACTACCCCAGAACATCGGGTATGGGTGCCAAGCCTAATGCGGAGCATCAGGTAGGGATAGCGGGTCTAACCTGTGGGGTCCGGTAGGGAGGCGGGGTCTAGTCCAGCGCGCACGAAGGGACAGCTGGTGTTCTCTGGCGCATCACAAAGGGTTCCGTTCCAAACCCAGAGTACCGGTGGGGGAACCGGTTCTACCTCGAAACATCGGGTAGGTATACCAGACCTACCCCGGCGGGTCAGTTAGGAAGGGTGGGTCCAAAGCAGTGTGCCCGTAGGGTCAGCAGGTGTGCCCCGGCGCACCAGTAAGGGTTCCGGTACAATCCAGGAGTACCGGTGGGTATAGCAAAAGTACCGCGGAGTACCTGTGGGTGTACCGGTACTACCCCAGATTGTCGGGTAGGGGGCCAGGCCTACCGCAGAGGATCAGGTAGGGATACCGGGCCTAGCCTGGAGGGTCAGGTAGCAATGTCTGGTCTACAGAGCACGCCCGTAAGGTCAGCAGGTGTACCCCAGCGAACCAGTAAGTGTTCAGGTACTGCCCTGGAGTACCGGTGGGTGTACCAATACTACCGCAGAGTACCTGTGGGGGTACCGGTACTACTCCAGCATATCGGGTAGGGGTGCCAGGCCAACAACGGAGCATCAGGTAGGGATGCCGGGCCTAAAACGGAGGGTCAGGTAGGAATGTCTGGTCTACACCGCGCACCAGTAACGTCAGCAGGTGTACCCCAGTGAACCAGTAAGGGTTCACGTACTACCCCGGAGTACCGGTGGGTGTACCGATACTACCGCAGAGTAACGGTGGGGGTACCGCTACTACCCCAGAACATCGGGTATGGGTGCCAAGCCTAATGCGGAGCATCAGGTAGGGATAGCGGGTCTAACCTGTGGGGTCCGGTAGGGAGGCCGGGTCTAGTCCAGCGCGCACGAAGGGACAGCTGGTGTTCTCTGGCGCATCACAAAGGGTTCCGTTCCAAACCCAGAGTACCGGTGGGGGAACCGGTTCTACCTCGAAACATCGGGTATGTATACCAGGCCTACCCCGGCGGGTCAGGTAGGAAGGGTGGGCGTAAAGCGGCGAGCCCATAGGGTCAGCAGGTGTACCCCGGCGCACCAGTAAGGGTTCCGGTACAATCCAGGAGTACCGGTGGGTATAGCAAAAGTACCGCGGAGTACCTGTGGGTGTACCACTACTACCCCAGATTGTCGGGTAGGGGGCCAGGCCTACCGCAGAGCATCAGGTAGGGATACCGGGCCTAGCCTGGAGGGTCAGGTAGGAATGTCTGGTCTACACAGCACGCCCGTAAGGTCAGCAGGTGTACCCCAGCGAACCAGTAAGGGTTCAGGTACTACCCTGGAGTACCGGTGGGTGTACCAATACTACCGCAGAGTACCGGTGGGGGTACCGGTACTACCCCAGCATATCGGGTAGGGGTGCCAGGCCAACAACGGAGCATCAGGTAGGGATACCGGGCCTAAAACGGAGGGTCAGGTAGGAATGTCTGGTCTACACCGCGCGCCAGTAACGTCAGCAGGTGTACCCCAGTGAACCAGTAAGGGTTCACGTACTACCCCGGAGTACCGGTGGGTGTACCGATACTACCGCAGAGTAACGGTGGGGGTACCGCTACTACCCCAGAACATCGGGTATGGGTGCCAAGCCTAATGCGGAGCATCACGTAGGGATACCGGGTCTAAGCTGTGGGGTCCGGTAGGGAGGCCGCGTCTAGTCCAGCGCGCACGAAGGGACACCTGGTGTTCTCTGGCGCATCACAAAGGGTTCCGTTCCAACCCCAGAGTACCGGTGGGGGAACCGGTTCTACCTCGAAACATTTGGTAGGTATTCCAGGCCTACCCCGGAGGGTCAGGTAGGCAGGGTGGGTCCAAAGCAGTGTGCCCGTAGGTTTAGCAGTTGTACCCAGGCGCAGCAGTAAGGGTTCCGGTACCATCCAGGAGTACCGGTGGGTATAGCAATATTACCGCGGAGTACCTCTATGTGTACCGATACTACCCCAGATTGTCGGGTAGGGAGCCAGGCCTACCGCAGAGCATCAGGTAGGGATACCGGGCCTAGCCTGGAGGGTCAGGTAGGAATGTCTGGTCTACAGAGCACGCCCGTAAGGTCAGCAGGTGTACCCCAGCGAACCAGTAAGGGTTCAGGAACTGCCCTGGAGTACCGCTGGGTGTACCGATACTACCGCAGAGTAACGGTGGGGGTACCACTACTACCCCAGAACATCGGGTATGGGTGCCAAGCCTAATGCGGAGCATCAGGTAGGGATAGCGGGTCTAACCTGTGGGGTCCGGTAGGGAGGCCGGGTCTAGTCCAGCGCGCACGAAGGGACAGCTGGTGTTCTCTGGCGCATCACAAAGGGTTCCGTTCCAACCCCAGAGTACCGGTGGGGGAACCGGTTCTACCTTGAAACATCGGGTAGGTATACCAGACCTACCCCGGCGGGTCAGTTAGGAAGGGTGGGTCCAAAGCAGTGTGCCCGTAGGGTCAGCAGGTGTACCCCGGCGCACCAGTAAGGGTTCCGGTAAAATCCAGGAGTACCGGTGGGTATAGCAAAAGTACCGCGGAGTACCTGTGGGTGTACCGGTACTACCCCAGATTGTCGGGTAGGGGGCCAGGCCTACCGCAGAGGATCAGGTAGGGATACCGGGCCTAGCCTGGAGGGTCAGGTAGGAATGTCTGGTCTACACAGCACGCCCGTAAGGTCAGCAGGTGTACCCCAGCGAACCAGTAAGTGTTCAGGTACTGCCCTGGAGTACCGGTGGGTGTACCAATACTACCGCAGAGTACCGGTGGGGGTACCGGTACTACTCCAGCATATCGGGTAGGGGTGCCAGGCCAACAACGGAGCATCAGGTAGGGATGCCGGGCCTAAAACGGAGGGTCAGGTAGGAATGTCTGGTCTACACCGCGCGCCAGTAACGTCAGCAGGTGTACCCCAGTGAACCAGTAAGGGTTCACGTACTACCCCGGAGTACCGGTGGGTACACCGATACTACCGCAGAGTAACGGTGGGGGTACCGCTACTACCCCAGAACATCGGGTATGGGTGCCAAGCCTAATGCGGAGCATCAGGTAGGGATAGCGGGTCTAACCTGTGGGGTCCGGTAGGGAGGCCGGTTCTAGTCCAGAGCGCACGAAGGGACAGCTGTTGTTCTCTGGCGCATCACAAACGGTTCCGTTCCAAACCCAGAGTACCGGTGGGGGAACCGGTTCTACCTCGAAACATCGGGTATGTATACCAGGCCTACCCCGGCGGGTCAGGTAGGAAGGGTGGGCGTAAAGCGGCGAGTCCATAGGGTCAGCAGGTGTACCCCGGCGCACCAGTAAGGGTTCCGGTACAATCCAGGAGTACCGGTGGGTATAGCAAAAGTACCGCGGAGTACCTGTGGGTGTACCGGTACTACCCCAGATTGTCGGGTAGGGGGCCAGGCCTACCGCAGAGCATCAGGTAGGGATACCGGGCCTAGCCTGGAGGGTCAGGTAGGAATGTCTGGTCTACACAGCACGCCCGTAAGGTCAGCAGGAGTACCGCAGCGAACCAGTAAGGGTTCAGGTACTACCCCGGAGTACCGGTGGGTGTACCGATACTACCGCAGAGTAACGGTGGGGGTACCGCTAGTACCCCAGAACATCGGGTATGGGTGCCAAGCCTAATGCGGAGCATCAGGTAGGGATAGCGGGTCTAACCTGTGGGGTCCGGTAGGGAGGCCGCGTCTAGTCCAGCGCGCACGAAGGGACAGCTGGTGTTCTCTGGCGCATCACAAAGGGTTCCGTTCCAACCCCAGAGTACCGGTGGGGGAACCGGTTCTACCTCGAAACATTTGGTAGGTATACCAGGCCTACCCCGGAGGGTCAGGTAGGAAGGGTGGGCGTAAAGCGGCGAGACCATAGGGTCAGCAGTTGTACCCCGGCGCACCAGTAAGGGTTCCGGTACAATCCAGGAGTACCGGTGGGTATAGCAATATTACCGCGGAGTACCTCTGTGTGTACCGATACTACCCCAGATTGTCGGGTAGGGGGCCAGGCCTACCGCAGAGCATCAGGTAGGGGTACCGGGCCTAGCCTGGAGGGTCAGGTAGGAATGTCTGGTCTACAGAGCACGCCCGTAAGTTCAGCAGGTGTACCCCAGCGAACCAGTAAGTGTTCAGGTACTGCCCTGGAGTACCGGTGGGTGTACCAATACTACCGCAGAGTACCGGTGGGGGTACCGGTACTACCCCAGCATATCGGGTAGGGGTGCCAGGCCAACAACGGAGCATCAGGTAGGGATGCCGGGCCTAAAACGGAGGGTCAGGTAGGAATGTCTGGTCTACACCGCGCGCCAGTAACGTCAGCAGGTGTACCCCAGTGAACCAGTAAGGGTTCACGTACTACCCCGGAGTACCGGTGGGTGTACCGATACTACCGCAGAGTAACGGTGGGGGTACCGCTACTACCGCAGAAGATCAGGTATGGGTGCCAAGCCTAATGCGGAGCATCAGGTAGGGATAGCGGGTCTAACCTGTGGGGTCCGGTAGGGAGGCCGGGTCTAGTCCAGTGCGCACGAAGGGACAGCTGGTGTTCTCTGGCGCATCACAAAGGGTTCCGTTCCAAACCCAGAGTACCGGTGGGGGAACCGGTTCTACCTCGAAACATCGGGTAGGTATACCAGACCTACCCCGGCGGGTCAGGTAGGAAGGGTGGGCGTAAAGCGGCGAGCCCATAGGGTCAGCAGGTGTACCCCGGCGCACCAGTAAGGGTTCCGGTAAAATCCAGGAGTACCGGTGGGTATAGCAAAAGTACCGCGGAGTACCTGTGCATGTACCGGTACTACCCCAGATTGTCGGGTAGGGGGCCAGGCCTACCGCAGAGGATCAGGTAGGGATACCGGGCCTAGCCTGGAGGGTCAGGTAGCAATGTCTGGTCTACAGAGCACGCCCGTAAGGTCAGCAGGTGTACCCCAGCGAACCAGTAAGTGTTCAGGTACTGCCCTGGAGTACCGGTGGGTGTACCAATACTACCGCAGAGTACCGGTGGGGGTACCGGTACTACCCCAGCATATCGGGTAGGGGTGCCAGGCCAACAACGGAGCATCAGGTAGGGATACCGGGACTAACACGGAGGGTCAGGTAGGAATGTCTGGTCTACACCGCGCGCCAGTAACGTCAGCAGGTGTACCCCAGTGAACCAGTAAGGGTTCACGTACTACCCCGTACTACCGGTGAGTGTACTGATACTACGGCAGAGTAACGGTGGGGGTACCGCTACTACCCCAGAACATCGGGTATGGGTGCCAAGCCTAATGCGGAGCATCAGGTAGGGATACCTGGTGTAACCTGTGGGGTCCGGTAGGGAGGCCGGGTCTATTCCAGCGCGCACGAAGGGACAGCTGGTGTTCTCTGGCGCATCACAAATGGTTCCGTTCCAAACCCAGAGTACCGGTGGGGGAACCGGTTCTACCTCGAAACATCGGGTAGGTATACCAGGCCTACCCCGGCGGGTCAGGTAGGAAGGGTGTGCGTAAAGCGGCGCGCCCGTAGGGTCAGCAGGTGTACCCCGGCGCACCAGTAAGGGTTCCGGTACAATCCAGGAGTACCGGTGGGTATAGCAAAAGTACCGCGGAGTACCTGTGGGTGTACCGGTACTACCCCAGATTGTCGGGTAGGGGGCCAGGCCTACCACAGAGCATCAGGTAGGGATACCGGGACTAGCCTGGAGGGTCAGGTAGGAATGTCTGGTCTACACAGCAGGCCCGTAAGGTCAGCAGGTGTACGCCAGCGAACCAGTAAGTGTTCAGGTACTGCCCTGGAGTACCGGTGGGTGTACCAATACTACCGCAGAGTACCGGTGGGGGTACCGGTACTACTCCAGCATATCGGGTAGGGGTGCCAGGCCAACAACGGAGCATCAGGTAGGGATGCCGGGCCTAAAACGGAGGGTCAGGTAGGAATGTCTGGTCTACACCGCGCGCCAGTAACGTCAGCAGGTGTACCCCAGTGAACCAGTAAGTGTTCACGTACTACCCCGGAGTACCGGTGGGTGTACCGATACTACCGCAGAGTAACGGTGGCGGTACCGCTACTACCCCAGAACATCGGGTATGGGTGCCAAGCCTAATGCGGAGCATCAGGTAGGGATAGCGGGTCTAACCTGTGGAGTCCGGTAGGGAGGCCGGGTCTAGTCCAGCGCGCATGAAGGGACAGCTGGTGTTCTCTGGCGCATCACAAAGGGTTCCGTTCCAAACCCAGAGTACCGGTGGGGGAACCGGTTCTACCTCGAAACATCGGGTATGTATACCAGGCCTACCCCGGCGGGTCAGGTAGGAAGGGTGGGCGTAAAGCGGCGAGCCCATAGGGTCAGCAGGTGTACCCCGGCGCACCAGTAAGGGTTCCGGTACAATCCAGGAGTACCGGTGGGTATAGCAAAAGTACCGCGGAGTACCTGTGGGTGTACCAGTACTACCCCAGATTGTCGGGTAGGGGGCCAGGCCTACCGCAGAGCATCAGGTAGGGGTACCGGGCCTAGCCTGGAGGGTCAGGTAGGAATGTCTGGTCTACAGAGCACGCCCGTAAGTTCAGCAGGTGTACCCCAGCGAACCAGTAAGTGTTCAGGTACTGCCCTGGAGTACCGGTGGGTGTACCAATACTACCGCAGAGTACCGGTGGGGGTACCGGTACTACCCCAGCATATCGGGTAGGGGTGCCAGGCCAACAACGGAGCATCAGGTAGGGATGCCGGGCCTAAAACGGAGGGTCAGGTAGGAATGTCTGGTCTACACCGCGCGCCAGTAACGTCAGCAGGTGTACCCCAGTGAACCAGTAAGGGTTCACGTACTACCCCGGAGTACCGGTGGGTGTACCGATACTACCGCAGAGTAACGGTGGGGGTACCGCTACTACCGCAGAAGATCAGGTATGGGTGCCAAGCCTAATGCGGAGCATCAGGTAGGGATAGCGGGTCTAACCTGTGGGGTCCGGTAGGGAGGCCGGGTCTAGTCCAGTGCGCACGAAGGGACAGCTGGTGTTCTCTGGCGCATCACAAAGGGTTCCGTTCCAAACCCAGAGTACCGGTGGGGGAACCGGTTCTACCTCGAAACATCGGGTAGGTATACCAGGCCTACCCCGGCGGGTCAGGTAGGAAGGGTGGGCGTAAAGCGGCGAGCCCATAGGGTCAGCAGGTGTACCCCGGCGCACCAGTAAGGGTTCCGGTAAAATCCAGGAGTACCGGTGGGTATAGCAAAAGTACCGCGGAGTACCTGTGCATGTACCGGTACTACCCCAGATTGTCGGGTAGGGGGCCAGGCCTACCGCAGAGGATCAGGTAGGGATACCGGGCCTAGCCTGGAGGGTCAGGTAGCAATGTCTGGTCTACAGAGCACGCCCGTAAGGTCAGCAGGTGTACCCCAGCGAACCAGTAAGTGTTCAGGTACTGCCCTGGAGTACCGGTGGGTGTACCAATACTACCGCAGAGTACCGGTGGGGGTACCGGTACTACCCCAGCATATCGGGTAGGGGTGCCAGGCCAACAACGGAGCATCAGGTAGGGATACCGGGACTAACACGGAGGGTCAGGTAGGAATGTCTGGTCTACACCGCGCGCCAGTAACGTCAGCAGGTGTACCCCAGTGAACCAGTAAGGGTTCACGTACTACCCCGGACTACCGGTGAGTGTACTGATACTACGGCAGAGTAACGGTGGGGGTACCGCTACTACCCCAGAACATCGCGTATGGGTGCCAAGCCTAATGCGGAGCATCAGGTAGGGATACCTGGTGTAACCTGTGGGGTCCGGTAGGGAGGCCGGGTCTATTCCAGCGCGCACGAAGGGACAGCTGGTGTTCTCTGGCGCATCACAAATGGTTCCGTTCCAAACCCAGAGTACCGGTGGGGGAACCGGTTCTACCTCGAAACATCGGGTAGGTATACCAGGCCTACCCCGGCGGGTCAGGTAGGAAGGGTGTGCGTAAAGCGGCGCGCCCGTAGGGTCAGCAGGTGTACCCCGGCGCACCAGTAAGGGTTCCGGTACAATCCAGGAGTACCGGTGGGTATAGCAAAAGTACCGCGGAGTACCTGTGGGTGTACCGGTACTACCCCAGATTGTCGGGTAGGGGGCCAGGCCTACCACAGAGCATCAGGTAGGGATACCGGGACTAGCCTGGAGGGTCAGGTAGGAATGTCTGGTCTACACAGCAGGCCCGTAAGGTCAGCAGGTGTACGCCAGCGAACCAGTAAGTGTTCAGGTACTGCCCTGGAGTACCGGTGGGTGTACCAATACTACCGCAGAGTACCGGTGGGGGTACCGGTACTACTCCAGCATATCGGGTAGGGGTGCCAGGCCAACAACGGAGCATCAGGTAGGGATGCCGGGCCTAAAACGGAGGGTCAGGTAGGAATGTCTGGTCTACACCGCGCGCCAGTAACGTCAGCAGGTGTACCCCAGTGAACCAGTAAGTGTTCACGTACTACCCCGGAGTACCGGTGGGTGTACCGATACTACCGCAGAGTAACGGTGGCGGTACCGCTACTACCCCAGAACATCGGGTATGGGTGCCAAGCCTAATGCGGAGCATCAGGTAGGGATAGCGGGTCTAACCTGTGGAGTCCGGTAGGGAGGCCGGGTCTAGTCCAGCGCGCACGAAGGGACAGCTGGTGTTCTCTGGCGCATCACAAAGGGTTCCGTTCCAAACCCAGAGTACCGGTGGGGGAACCGGTTCTACCTCGAAACATCGGGTATGTATACCAGGCCTACCCCGGCGGGTCAGGTAGGAAGGGTGGGCGTAAAGCGGCGAGCCCATAGGGTCAGCAGGTGTACCCCGGCGCACCAGTAAGGGTTCCGGTACAATCCAGGAGTACCGGTGGGTATAGCAAAAGTACCGCGGAGTACCTGTGGGTGTACCAGTACTACCCCAGATTGTCGGGTAGGGGGCCAGGCCTACCGCAGAGCATCAGGTAGGGATACCGGGCCTAGCCTGGAGGGTCAGGTAGGAATGTCTGGTCTACACAGCACGCCCGTAAGGTCAGCAGGTGTACCCCAGCGAACCAGTAAGGGTTCAGGTACTACCCTGGAGTACCGGTGGGTGTACCAATACTACCGCAGAGTACCGGTGGGGGTACCGGTACTACCCCAGCATATCGGGTAGGGGTGCCAGGCCAACAACGGAGCATCAGGTAGGGATACCGGGCCTAAAACGGAGGGTCAGTTAGGAATGTCTGGTCTACACCACGCGCCAGTAACGTGAGCAGGTGTACCCCAGTGAACCAGTAAGGGTTCACGTACTACCCCGGAGTAACTGTGGGTGTACCGATACTACCGCAGAGTAACGGTGGGGGAACCGCTACTACCCCAGAACATCGGGTATGGGTGCCAAGCCTAATGCGGAGCATCAGGTAGGGATAGCGGGTCTAACCTGTGGGGTCCGGTAGGGAGGCCGCGTCTAGTCCAGCGCGCACGAAGGGACAGCTGGTGTTCTCTGGCGCATCACAAAGGGTTCCGTTCCAACCCCAGAGTACCGGTGGGGGAACCGGTTCTACCTCGAAACATTTGGTAGGTATACCAGGCCTACCCCGGCGGGTCAGGTAGGAAGGGTGGGCGTAAAGCGGCGAGCCCATAGGGTCAGCAGGTGTACCCCGGCGCACCAGTAAGGGCTCCGGTACAATCCAGGAGTATCGGTGGGTATAGCAAAAGTACCGCGGAGTACCTGTGGGTGTACCGGTACTACCCCAGATTGTCGGGTAGGGGGCCAGGCCTACCGCAGAGCATCAGGTAGGGATACCGGGCCTAGCCTGGAGGGTCAGGTAGGAATGTCTGGTCTACACAGCACGCCCGTAAGGTCAGCAGGGGTAACCCAGCGAACCAGTAAGGGTTGAGGTACTACCCTGGAGTACCGGTGGGTGTACCAATACTACCGCAGAGTACCGGTGGGGGTTGCGGTACTACCCCAGCATATCGGGTAGGGGTGCCAAGCCAACAACGGAGCATCAGGTAGGGATATCGGGCCTAACACGGAGGGTCAGGTAGGAATGTCTGGTCTATACCGCGTGCCCGTAACGTCATCATGTGTACCCCAGCGAACCAGTAAGGGTTCAAGTACTACCCCGGAGTACCGGTGGGTGTACCGATACTACGGCAGAGTAACGGTGGGGGTACCGCTACTACCCCAGAACATCGGGTATGGGTGCCAAGCCTAATGCGGAGCATCACGTAGGGATAGCGGGTCTAACCTGTGGGGTCCGGTAGGGAGGCCAGGTCTAGTCCTGCGCGCACGAAGGGACAGCTGGTGTTCTCTGGCACATCACAATGGGTTCCGTTCCAACCCCAAGGTACGGGTGGGGGAAGCGGTTCTACCTCGAAACATCGGATGGGTATACCAGGCCTACCCTGGCAGGTCAGGTAGGAAGGGTGGGCGTAAAGCGGCGCGCCCGTAGGGCCAGCAGGTGTACCCCGGCGCACCAGTAAGGGTTCCGGTACAATCCAGGAGTACCGGTGGGTATAGCAAAAGTACCACGGAGTACCTCTGGGTGTACCGGTACTACCCCAGATTGTCGGGTAGGGGGCCAGGCCTACCGCAGAGCATCAGGTAGGGATACCGGGCCTAGCCTGGAGGGTCAGGTAGGAATGTCTGGTCTACACAGCACGCCCGTAAGGTCAGCAGGTGTACCCCAGCGAACCAGTAAGTGTTCAGGTACTGCCCTGGAGTACCGGTGGGTGTACCAATACTACCGCAGAGTACCGGTGGGGGTACCGGTACTACCCCAGCATATCGGGTAGGGTTGCCAGGCCAACAACGGAGCATCAGGTATGGATACCGGGCCTAAAACGGAGGGTCAGGTAGGAATGTCTGGTCTAGACCACGCGCCAGTAACGTCATCAGGTGTACCCCAGTGAACCAGTAAGGGTTCACGTACTACCCCGGAGTACCGGTGGGTGTACCGATACTACCGCAGAGTAACGGTGGGGGTATCGCTACTACCCCAGAACATAGCGTATGGGTGCCAAGCCTAATGCGGAGCATCAGGTAGGGATAGCGGGTCTAACCTGTGGGGTCCGGTAGGGAGGCCGCGTCTAGTCCAGCGCGCACGAAGGGACAGCTGGTGTTCTCTGGCGCATCACAAAGGGTTCCGTTCCAACCCCAGAGTACCGGTGGGGGAACCGGTTCTACCTCGAAACATCGGGTAGGTATACCAGGCCTACCCCGGAGGGTCAGGTAGGAAGGGTGGGTCCTAAGCAGTGTGCCTGTAGGTTTAGCAGTTGTACCCCGGCGCACCAGTAAGGGTTCCGGTACCATCCAGGAGTACGGGTGGGTATAGCAATATTACCGCGGAGTACCTCTGTGTGTACCGATACTACCCCAGATTGTCGGGTAGGGGGCCAGGCCTACCGCAGAGCATCAGGTAGGGGTACCGGGCCTAGCCTGGAGGGTCAGGTAGGAATGTCTGGTCTACAGAGCACGCCCGTAAGGTCAGCAGGTGTACCCCAGTGAACCAGTAAGGGTTCACGTACTACCCCGGAGTACCGGTGGGTGTACCGACACTACCGCAGAGTAACGGTGGGGGTACCGCTACTACCGCAAAAGATCGGGTATGGGTGCCAAGCCTAATGCGGAGCATCAGGTAGGGATAGCGGGTCTAACCTGTGGGGTCCGGTAGGGAGGCCGGGTCTAGTCCAGTGCGCACGAAGGGACAGCTGGTGTTCTCTGGCGCATCACAAAGGGTTCCGTTCCAAACCCAGAGTACCGGTGGGGGAACCGGTTCTACCTCGAAACATCGGGTAGGTATACCAGGCCTACCCCGGCGGGTCAGGTAGGAAGGGTCGGCGTAAAGCGGCGAGCCCATAGGGTCAGCAGGTGTAACCCGGCGCACCAGTAAGGGTTCCGGTACAATCCAGGAGTACCGGTGGGTATAGCAAAAGTATCGCGGAGTACCTGTGGGTGTACCGGTACTACCCCAGATTGTCGGGTAGGGGGCCAGGCCTACCGCAGAGGATGAGGTAGGGATACCGGGCCTAGCCTGGAGGGTCAGGTAGGAATGTCTGGTCTACAGAGCACGCCCGTAAGGTCAGCAGGTGTACCCCAGCGAACCAGTAAGTGTTCACGTACTGCCCTGGAGTACCGGTGGGTGTACCAATACTACCGCAGAGTACCGGTGGGGGTAGCGGTACTACCCCAGCATATCGGGTAGGGGTGCCAGGACAACAAGGGAGCATCAGGTAGGGATACCGGGACTAACACGGAGGGTCAGGTAGGAATGTCTGGTCTATACCGTTTGCCCGTAACATCATCAGGTGTACCCCAGTGAACCAGTAAGGGTTCACGTACTACCCCGGAGTACCGGTGGGTGTACCGATACTACCGCAGAGTACCGGTGGGGGTACCGGTACTACCCCAGCATATCGGGTAGGGGTGCCAGGCCAACAACGGAGCATCAGGTAGGGATGCCGCGCCTAAAACGGAGGGTCTGGTAGGAATGTCTGGTCTACACCGCGCGCCAGTAACGTCAGCAGGTGTACCCCAGTGAACCAGTAAGGGTTCACGTACTACCCCGGAGTACCGGTGGGTGTACCGATACTACCGCAGAGTAACGGTGGGGGTACCGCTACTACCCCAGAACATCGGGTATGGGTGCCAAGCCTAATGCGGAGCATCAGGTAGGGATACCGGGTGTAACATGTGGGGTCCGGTAGGGAGGCCGGGTCTAGTCCAGCGCGCACGAAGGGACAGCTGGTGTTCTCTGGCGCATCACAAAGGGTTCCGTTCCAAACCCAGAGTACCTGTGGGGGAACCGGTTCTACCTCGAAACATCGGGTAGGTATACCAGGCCTACCCCGGCGGGTCAGGTAGGAAGGGTGTGCGTAAAGCGGCGCGCCCGTAGGGTCAGCAGGTGTACCCCGGCGCACCAGTAAGGGTTCCGGTACAATCCAGGAGTACCGGTGGGTATAGCAAAAGTACCGCGGAGTACCTGTGGGTGTACCGGTACTACCCCAGATTGTCGGGTAGGGGGCCAGGCCTACCGCAGAGGATCAGGTAGGGATACCGGGCCTAGCCTGGAGGGTCAGGTAGGAATGTCTGGTCTACAGAGCACGCCCGTAAGGTCAGCAGGTGTACCCCAGCGAACCAGTAAGTGTTCAGGTACTGCCCTGGAGTACCGGTGGGTGTACCAATACTACCGCAGAGTACCGGTGGGGGTTGCGGTACTACCCCAGCATATCGGGTAGGGGTGCCAGGCCAACAACGGAGCATCAGGTAGGGATACCGGGCCTAAAACGGAGGGTCAGTTAGGAATGTCTGGTCTACACCACGCGCCAGTAACGTGAGCAGGTGTACCCCAGTGAACCAGTAAGGGTTCACGTACTACCCCGGAGTAACTGTGGGTGTACCGATACTACCGCAGAGTAACGGTGGGGGAACCGCTACTACCCCAGAACATCGGGTATGGGTGCCAAGCCTAATGCGGAGCATCAGGTAGGGATAGCGGGTCTAACCTGTGGGGTCCGGTAGGGAGGCCGCGTCTAGTCCAGCGCGCACGAAGGGACAGCTGGTGTTCTCTGGCGCATCACAAAGGGTTCCGTTCCAACCCCAGAGTACCGGTGGGGGAACCGGTTCTACCTCGAAACATTTGGTAGGTATACCAGGCCTACCCCGGCGGGTCAGGTAGGAAGGGTGGGCGTAAAGCGGCGAGCCCATAGGGTCAGCAGGTGTACCCCGGCGCACCAGTAAGGGCTCCGGTACAATCCAGGAGTATCGGTGGGTATAGCAAAAGTACCGCGGAGTACCTGTGGGTGTACCGGTACTACCCCAGATTGTCGGGTAGGGGGCCAGGCCTACCGCAGAGCATCAGGTAGGGATACCGGGCCTAGCCTGGAGGGTCAGGTAGGAATGTCTGGTCTACACAGCACGCCCGTAAGGTCAGCAGGGGTAACCCAGCGAACCAGTAAGGGTTGAGGTACTACCCTGGAGTACCGGTGGGTGTACCAATACTACCGCAGAGTACCGGTGGGGGTTGCGGTACTACCCCAGCATATCGGGTAGGGGTGCCAAGCCAACAACGGAGCATCAGGTAGGGATATCGGGCCTAACACGGAGGGTCAGGTAGGAATGTCTGGTCTATACCGCGTGCCCGTAACGTCATCATGTGTACCCCAGCGAACCAGTAAGGGTTCTCGTACTACCCCGGAGTACCGGTGGGTGTACCGATACTACGGCAGAGTAACGGTGGGGGTACCGCTACTACCCCAGAACATCGGGTATGGGTGCCAAGCCTAATGCGGAGCATCACGTAGGGATAGCGGGTCTAACCTGTGGGGTCCGGTAGGGAGGCCAGGTCTAGTCCTGCGCGCACGAAGGGACAGCTGGTGTTCTCTGGCACATCACAATGGGTTCCGTTCCAACCCCAAGGTACGGGTGGGGGAAGCGGTTCTACCTCGAAACATCGGATGGGTATACCAGGCCTACCCTGGCAGGTCAGGTAGGAAGGGTGGGCGTAAAGCGGCGCGCCCGTAGGGCCAGCAGGTGTACCCCGGCGCACCAGTAAGGGTTCCGGTACAATCCAGGAGTACCGGTGGGTATAGAAAAAAGTACCACGGAGTACCTCTGGGTGTACCGGTACTACCCCAGATTGTCGGGTAGGGGGCCAGGCCTACCGCAGAGCATCAGGTAGGGATACCGGGCCTAGCCTGGAGGGTCAGGTAGGAATGTCTGGTCTACACAGCACGCCCGTAAGGTCAGCAGGTGTACCCCAGCGAACCAGTAAGTGTTCAGGTACTGCCCTGGAGTACCGGTGGGTGTACCAATACTACCGCAGAGTACTGGTGGGGGTTGCGGTACTACCCCAGCATATCGGGTAGGGGTGCCAGGCCAACAACGGAGCATCAGGTAGGGATACCGGGCCTAAAACGGAGGGTCAGGTAGGAATGTCTGGTCTACACCACGTGCCAGTAACGTGAGCAGGTGTACCCCAGTGAACCAGTAAGGGTACACATACTACCCTGGAGTACCGGTGGGTGTACCGATACTACCGCAGAGTAACGGTGGGGGTACCGCTAGTACCCCAGAACATCGGGTATGGGTGCCAAGCCTAATGCGGAGCATCAGGTAGGGATAGCGGGTGTAACCTGTGGGGTCCGGTAGGGAGGCCGGGTCTAGTCCAGCGCGCACGACGGGACAGCTGGTGTTCTCTGGCGCATCACTAAGGGTTCCGTTCCAAACCCAGAGTACCGGTAGGGGAACCGGTTCTACCTCGAAACATCGGGTAGGTATACCAGGCCTACCCCGGCGGGTCAGGTAGGAAGGGTGGGCGTAAAGCGGCGCACCCGTAGGGTCAGCAGGTGTACCCCGGCGCACCAGTAAGGGTTCCGGTACAATCCAGGAGTACCGGTGGGTATAGCAAAAGTACCGCGGAGTACCTGTGCGTGTACCGGTACTACCCCAGATTGTTGGGTAGGGGGTAAGGCCTACCACAGAGCATCAGGTAGGGATACCGGGCCTAGCCTGGAGGGTCAGGTAGGAATGTCTGGTCTACACAGCAGGCCCGTAAGGTCAGCAGGTGTACCCCAGCGAACCAGTAAGTGTTCAGGTACTGCCCTGGAGTACCGGTGGGTGTACCAATACTACCGCAGAGTACCGGTGGGGGTACCGGTACTACCCCAGCATATCGGGTAGGGGTGCCAGGCCAACAACGGAGCATCAGGTATGGATACCGGGCCTAAAACGGAGGGTCAGGTAGGAATGTCTGGTCTAGACCACGCGCCAGTAACGTCAGCAGGTGTACCCCAGTGAACCAGTAAGGGTTCACGTACTACCCCGGAGTACCGGTGGGTGTACCGATACTACCGCAGAGTAACGGTGGGGGTACCGCTACTACCCCAGAACATAGCGTATGGGTGCCAAGCCTAATGCGGAGCATCAGGTAGGGATAGCGGGTCTAACCTGTGGGGTCCGGTACGGAGGCCGCGTCTAGTCCAGCGCGCACGAAGGGACAGCTGGTGTTCTCTGGCGCATCACAAAGGGTTCCGTTCCAACCCCAGAGTACCGGTGGGGGAACCGGTTCTACCTCGAAACATCGGGTAGGTATACCAGGCCTACCCCGGAGGGTCAGGTAGGAAGGGTGGGTCCTAAGCAGTGTGCCTGTAGGTTTAGCAGTTGTACCCCGGCGCACCAGTAAGGGTTCCGGTACCATCCAGGAGTACGGGTGGGTATAGCAATATTACCGCGGAGTACCTCTGTGTGTACCGATACTACCCCAGATTGTCGGGTAGGGGGCCAGGCCTACCGCAGAGCATCAGGTAGGGGTACCGGGCCTAGCCTGGAGGGTCAGGTAGGAATGTCTGGTCTACAGAGCACGCCCGTAAGGTCAGCAGGTGTACCCCAGTGAACCAGTAAGGGTTCACGTACTACCCCGGAGTACCGGTGGGTGTACCGATACTACCGCAGAGTAACGGTGGGGGTACCGCTACTACCGCAAAAGATCGGGTATGGGTGCCAAGCCTAATGCGGAGCATCAGGTAGGGATAGCGGGTCTAACCTGTGGGGTCCGGTAGGGAGGCCGGGTCTAGTCCAGTGCGCACGAAGGGACAGCTGGTGTTCTCTGGCGCATCACAAAGGGTTCCGTTCCAAACCCAGAGTACCGGTGGGGGAACCGGTTCTACCTCGAAACATCGGGTAGGTATACCAGGCCTACCCCGGCGGGTCAGGTAGGAAGGGTGGGCGTAAAGCGGCGAGCCCATAGGGTCAGCAGATGTAACCCGGCGCACCAGTAAGGGTTCCGGTACAATCCAGGAGTACCGGTGGGTATAGCAAAAGTATCGCGGAGTACCTGTGGGTGTACCGGTACTACCCCAGATTGTCGGGTAGGGGGCCAGGCCTACCGCAGAGGATGAGGTAGGGATACCGGGCCTAGCCTGGAGGGTCAGGTAGGAATGTCTGGTCTACAGAGCACGCCCGTAAGGTCAGCAGGTGTACCCCAGCGAACCAGTAAGTGTTCACGTACTGCCCTGGAGTACCGGTGGGTGTACCAATACTACCGCAGAGTACCGGTGGGGGTAGCGGTACTACCCCAGCATATCGGGTAGGGGTGCCAGGACAACAACGGAGCATCAGGTAGGGATACCGGGACTAACACGGAGGGTCAGGTAGGAATGTCTGGTCTATACCGTTTGCCCGTAACGTCATCAGGTGTACCCCAGTGAACCAGTAAGGGTTCACGTACTACCCCGGAGTACCGGAGGGTGTACCGATACTACCGCAGAGTAACGGTGGGGGTAGCGCTACTACCCCAGAACATCGGGTATGGGTGCCAAGCCTAATGCGGAGCATCAGGTAGGGATAGCGGGTGTAACCTGTGGGGTCCGGTAGGGAGGCCGCGTCTAGTCCAGCGCGCACGAAGGGACAGCTGGTGTTCTCTGGCGCATCACAAAGGGTTCCGTTCCAAACCCAGAGTACCGGTGGGGGAACCGGTTCTACCTCGAAACATCGGGTAGGTATACCAGACCTACCCCGGCGGGTCAGGTAGGAAGGGTGGGTCCAAAGCAGTGTGCCCGTAGGGTCAGCAGGTGTACCCCGGCGCACCAGTAAGTGTTCCGGTACAATCCAGGAGTACCGGTGGGTATAGCAAAACCACCGCGGAATACTGGTGGGTGTACCGGTACTACCCCAGATTGTCGGGTAGGGGGCAAGGCCTACCGCAGAGCATCAGGTAGGGATACCGGGCCTAGCCTGGAGGGTCAGGTAGGAATGTCTGGTCTACACAGCAGGCCCGTAAGGTCAGCAAGTGTACCCCAGCGAAACAGTAAGGGTTCAGGTACTACCCTGGAGTACCGGTGGGTGTACCGATACTACCGCTGAGTATCGGTGGGCTTACCGGTACTACCCCAGCATATCGGGTAGGGGTGCCAGGCCAACAACGGAGCATCAGGTAGGGATACCGGGCCTAAAACGGAGGGTCAGGTAGGAATGTCTGGTCTACACCGTTTGCCCGTAACGTCATCAGGTGTACCCCAGTGAACCAGTAAGGGTTCACGTACTACCCCGGAGTACCGGTGGGTGTACCGATACTACCGCAGAGTAACGGAGGGGGTAGCGCTACTACCCCAGAACATCGGGTATGGGTGCCAAGCCTAATGCGGAGCATCAGGTAGGGATAGCGGGTGTAACCTGTGGGGTCCGGTAGGGAGGCCGCGTCTAGTCCAGCGCGCACGAAGGGACAGCTGGTGTTCTCTGGCGCATCACAAAGGGTTCCGTTCCAAACCCAGAGTACCTGTGGGGGAACCGGTTCTACCTCGAAACATCGGGTAGGTATACCAGACCTACCCCGGCGGGTCAGGTAGGAAAGGTGGGTCCAAAGCAGTGTGCCCGTAGGGTCAGCAGGTGTACCCCGGCGCACCAGTAAGTGTTCCGGTACAATCCAGGAGTACCGGTGGGTATAGCAAAACCACCGCGGAATACTGGTGGGTGTACCGGTACTACCCCAGATTGTCGGGTAGGGGGCAAGGCCTACCGCAGAGCATCAGGTAGGGATACCGGGCCTAGCCTGGAGGGTCAGGTAGGAATGTCTGGTCTACAGACCACGCCAGTAAGGTCAGCAGGTGTACCCCAGCGAACCAGTAAGGGTTCAGGTACTACCCTGGAGTACCGGTGGGTGTACCAATACTACCGCAGAGTACCGGTGGGGGTACCGGTACTACCCCAGCATATTGGGTAGGGGTGCCAGGCCAACAACGGAGCATCAGGTAGGGATACCGGGACTAACACGGAGGGTCAGGTAGGAATGTCTGGTCTATACCGTTTGCCCGTAACGTCATCAGGTGTACCGCAGTGAACCAGTAAGGGTTCACATACAACCCCGGAGTACCGGTGGGTGTACCGATACTACCGCAGAGTAACGGTGGGGGTACCGCTACTACCCCAGAACATCGGGTATGGGTGCCAAGCCTAATGCGGAGCATCAGGTAGGGATAGCGGGTCTAACCTGTGGGGTCCGGTAGGGAGGCCGGGTCTAGTCCAGCGCGCACGAAGGGACAGCTGGTGTTCTCTGGCGCATCACAAAGGGTTCCGTTCCAACCCCAGTACCGGTGGGGGAACCGGTTCTACCTCGAAACATCGGGTAGGTATACCAGGCCTACCCCGGAGGGTCAGGTAGGAAGGGTGGGCGTAAAGCGGCGAGCCCATAGGGTCAGCAGGTGTAACCCGGCGCACCAGTAAGGGTTCCGGTACAATCCAGGAGTACAGGTGGGTATAGCAAAACTACCGCGGAGTACCTCTGGGTGTACCGGTACTACCCCAGATTGTCGGGTAGGGGGCCAGGCCTACCGCAGAGCATCAGGTAGGGATACCGGGCCTAGCCTGGAGGGTCAGGTAGGAATGTCTGGTCTACACAGCAGGCCCGTAAGGTCAGCAAGTGTACCCCAGCGAAACAGTAAGGGTTCAGGTACTACCCTGGAGTACCGGTGGGTGTACCGATACTACCGCTGAGTATCGGTGGGCTTACCGGTACTACCCCAGCATATCGGGTAGGGGTGCCAGGCCAACAACGGAGCATCAGGTAGGGATACCGGGCCTAACACGGAGGGTCAGGTAGGAATGTCTGGTCTATACCTTTTGCCCTTAACGTCAGCAGGTGTACCCCAGTGAACCAGTAAGGGTTCACGTACTACCCCGGAGTACCGGTGGGTGTACCGTTACTACCGCAGAGTAACGGTGGGTGTACCGCTACTACCCCAGAACATCGGGTATGGGTGCCAAGCCTAATGCGGAGCATCAGGTAGGGGTACCGAGTCTAACCTGTGAGGTCCGGTAGGGAGGCCAGGTCTAGTCCAGCGCGCACGAAGGGACAGCTGGTGTTCTCTGGCGCATCACAAAGGGTTCCGTTCCAACCCCAGAGTACCGGTGGGGGAACCGGTTCTACCTCGAAACATCGGGTAGGTATACCAGACCTACCCCGGCGGGTCAGGTAGGAAGGGTGGGTCCAAAGCAGTGTGCCCGTAGGGTCAGCAGGTGTACCCCGGCGCACCAGTAAGGGTTCCGGTACAATCCAGGAGTACCGGTGGGTATAGCAAAAGTACCGCGGAGTACCTGTGGGTGTACCGGTACTACCCCAGATTGTCGGGTAGGGGGCCAGGCCTACCGCAGAGGATCAGGTAGGGATACCGGGCCTAGCCTGGAGGGTCAGGTAGGAATGTCTGGTCTACAGAGCACGCCCGTAAGGTCAGCAGGTGTACCCCAGCGAACCAGTAAGTGTTCAGGTACTGCCCTGGAGTACCGGTGGGTGTACCGATACTACCGCAGAGTACCGGTGGGGGTAGCGGTACTACCCCAGCATATCGGGTAGCGGTGCCAGGCCAACAATGGAGCATCAAGTAGGGATGCCGGGCCTAAAACGGAGGGTCAGGTAGGAATGTCTGGTCTACACCGCGCGCCAGTAAAGTCATCAGGTGTACCCCAGTGAACCAGTAAGGGTTCACGTACTACCCCGGACTACCGGTGAGTGTACTGATACTACGGCAGAGTAACGGTGGGGGTACCGCTAGTACCCCAGAACATCGGGTATGGGTGCCAAGCCTAATGCGGAGCATCAGGTAGGGATAGCGGGTGTAACCTGTGGGGTCCGGTAGGGAGGCCGGGTCTAGTCCAGCGCGCACGACGGGACAGCTGGTGTTCTCTGGCGCATCACTAAGGGTTCCGTTCCAAACCCAGAGTACCGGTAGGGGAACCGGTTCTACCTCGAAACATCGGGTAGGTATACCAGGCCTACCCCGGCGGGTCAGGTAGGAAGGGTGGGCGTAAAGCGGCGCACCCGTAGGGTCAGCAGGTGTACCCCGGCGCACCAGTAAGGGTTCCGGTACAATCCAGGAGTACCGGTGGGTATAGCAAAAGTACCGCGGAGTACCTGTGCGTGTACCGGTACTACCCCAGATTGTTGGGTAGGGGGTAAGGCCTACCACAGAGCATCAGGTAGGGATACCGGGCCTAGCCTGGAGGGTCAGGTAGGAATGTCTGGTCTACACAGCAGGCCCGTAAGGTCAGCAGGTGTACCCCAGCGAACCAGTAAGTGTTCAGGTACTGCCCTGGAGTACCGGTGGGTGTACCAATACTACCGCAGAGTACCGGTGGGGGTACCGGTACTACCCCAGCATATCGGGTAGGGGTGCCAGGCCAACAACGGAGCATCAGGTATGGATACCGGGCCTAAAACGGAGGGTCAGGTAGGAATGTCTGGTCTAGACCACGCGCCAGTAACGTCAACAGGTGTACCCCAGTGAACCAGTAAGGGTTCACGTACTACCCCGGAGTACCGGTGGGTGTACCGATACTACCGCAGAGTAACGGTGGGGGTACCGCTACTACCCCAGAACATAGCGTATGGGTGCCAAGCCTAATGCGGAGCATCAGGTAGGGATAGCGGGTCTAACCTGTGGGGTCCGGTACGGAGGCCGCGTCTAGTCCAGCGCGCACGAAGGGACAGCTGGTGTTCTCTGGCGCATCACAAAGGGTTCCGTTCCAACCCCAGAGTACCGGTGGGGGAACCGGTTCTACCTCGAAACATCGGGTAGGTATACCAGGCCTACCCCGGAGGGTCAGGTAGGAAGGGTGGGTCCTAAGCAGTGTGCCTGTAGGTTTAGCAGTTGTACCCCGGCGCACCAGTAAGGGTTCCGGTACCATCCAGGAGTACGGGTGGGTATAGCAATATTACCGCGGAGTACCTCTGTGTGTACCGATACTACCCCAGATTGTCGGGTAGGGGGCCAGGCCTACCGCAGAGCATCAGGTAGGGGTACCGGGCCTAGCCTGGAGGGTCAGGTAGGAATGTCTGGTCTACAGAGCACGCCCGTAAGGTCAGCAGGTGTACCCCAGTGAACCAGTAAGGGTTCACGTACTACCCCGGAGTACCGGTGGGTGTACCGATACTACCGCAGAGTAACGGTGGGGGTACCGCTACTACCGCAAAAGATCGGGTATGGGTGCCAAGCCTAATGCGGAGCATCAGGTAGGGATAGCGGGTCTAACCTGTGGGGTCCGGTAGGGAGGCCGGGTCTAGTCCAGTGCGCACGAAGGGACAGCTGGTGTTCTCTGGCGCATCACAAAGGGTTCCGTTCCAAACCCAGAGTACCGGTGGGGGAACCGGTTCTACCTCGAAACATCGGGTAGGTATACCAGGCCTACCCCGGCGGGTCAGGTAGGAAGGGTGGGCGTAAAGCGGCGAGCCCATAGGGTCAGCAGATGTAACCCGGCGCACCAGTAAGGGTTCCGGTACAATCCAGGAGTACCGGTGGGTATAGCAAAAGTATCGCGGAGTACCTGTGGGTGTACCGGTACTACCCCAGATTGTCGGGTAGGGGGCCAGGCCTACCGCAGAGGATGAGGTAGGGATACCGGGCCTAGCCTGGAGGGTCAGGTAGGAATGTCTGGTCTACAGAGCACGCCCGTAAGGTCAGCAGGTGTACCCCAGCGAACCAGTAAGTGTTCACGTACTGCCCTGGAGTACCGGTGGGTGTACCAATACTACCGCAGAGTACCGGTGGGGGTAGCGGTACTACCCCAGCATATCGGGTAGGGGTGCCAGGACAACAACGGAGCATCAGGTAGGGATACCGGGACTAACACGGAGGGTCAGGTAGGAATGTCTGGTCTATACCGTTTGCCCGTAACGTCATCAGGTGTACCCCAGTGAACCAGTAAGGGTTCACGTACTACCCCGGAGTACCGGAGGGTGTACCGATACTACCGCAGAGTAACGGTGGGGGTAGCGCTACTACCCCAGAACATCGGGTATGGGTGCCAAGCCTAATGCGGAGCATCAGGTAGGGATAGCGGGTGTAACCTGTGGGGTCCGGTAGGGAGGCCGCGTCTAGTCCAGCGCGCACGAAGGGACAGCTGGTGTTCTCTGGCGCATCACAAAGGGTTCCGTTCCAAACCCAGAGTACCGGTGGGGGAACCGGTTCTACCTCGAAACATCGGGTAGGTATACCAGACCTACCCCGGCGGGTCAGGTAGGAAGGGTGGGTCCAAAGCAGTGTGCCCGTAGGGTCAGCAGGTGTACCCCGGCGCACCAGTAAGTGTTCCGGTACAATCCAGGAGTACCGGTGGGTATAGCAAAACCACCGCGGAATACTGGTGGGTGTACCGGTACTACCCCAGATTGTCGGGTAGGGGGCAAGGCCTACCGCAGAGCATCAGGTAGGGATACCGGGCCTAGCCTGGAGGGTCAGGTAGGAATGTCTGGTCTACACAGCAGGCCCGTAAGGTCAGCAAGTGTACCCCAGCGAAACAGTAAGGGTTCAGGTACTACCCTGGAGTACCGGTGGGTGTACCGATACTACCGCTGAGTATCGGTGGGCTTACCGGTACTACCCCAGCATATCGGGTAGGGGTGCCAGGCCAACAACGGAGCATCAGGTAGGGATACCGGGCCTAAAACGGAGGGTCAGGTAGGAATGTCTGGTCTACACCGTTTGCCCGTAACGTCATCAGGTGTACCCCAGTGAACCAGTAAGGGTTCACGTACTACCCCGGAGTACCGGTGGGTGTACCGATACTACCGCAGAGTAACGGAGGGGGTAGCGCTACTACCCCAGAACATCGGGTATGGGTGCCAAGCCTAATGCGGAGCATCAGGTAGGGATAGCGGGTGTAACCTGTGGGGTCCGGTAGGGAGGCCGCGTCTAGTCCAGCGCGCACGAAGGGACAGCTGGTGTTCTCTGGCGCATCACAAAGGGTTCCGTTCCAACCCCAGAGTACCGGTGGGGGAACCGGTTCTACCTCGAAACATCGGGTAGGTATACCAGACCTACCCCGGCGGGTCAGGTAGGAAGGGTGGGTCCAAAGCAGTGTGCCCGTAGGGTCAGCAGGTGTACCCCGGCGCACCAGTAAGGGTTCCGGTACAATCCAGGAGTACCGGTGGGTATAGCAAAAGTACCGCGGAGTACCTGTGGGTGTACCGGTACTACCCCAGATTGTCGGGTAGGGGGCCAGGCCTACCGCAGAGGATCAGGTAGGGATACCGGGCCTAGCCTGGAGGGTCAGGTAGGAATGTCTGGTCTACAGAGCACGCCCGTAAGGTCAGCAGGTGTACCCCAGCGAACCAGTAAGTGTTCAGGTACTGCCCTGGAGTACCGGTGGGTGTACCGATACTACCGCAGAGTACCGGTGGGGGTAGCGGTACTACCCCAGCATATCGGGTAGCGGTGCCAGGCCAACAATGGAGCATCAAGTAGGGATGCCGGGCCTAAAACGGAGGGTCAGGTAGGAATGTCTGGTCTACACCGCGCGCCAGTAAAGTCATCAGGTGTACCCCAGTGAACCAGTAAGGGTTCACGTACTACCCCGGACTACCGGTGAGTGTACTGATACTACGGCAGAGTAACGGTGGGGGTACCGCTACTACCCCAGAACATCGGGTATGGGTGCCAAGCCTAATGCGGAGCATCAGGTAGGGATACCGGGTGTAACCTGTGGGGTCCGGTAGGGAGGCCGGGTCTAGTCCAGCGCGCACGAAGGGACAGCTGGTGTTCTCTGGCGCATCACAAAGAGTTCCGTTCCAACCCCAGAGTACCGGTGGGGGAACCGGTTCTACCTCGAAACATCGGGTAGGTATACCAGGCCTACCCCGGCTGGTCAGGTAGGAAGGGTGTGCGTAAAGCGGCGCACCCGTAGGGTCAGCAGGTGTACCCCGGCGCACCAGTAAGGGTTCCGGTACAATCCAGGAGTACCGGTGGGTATAGCAAAAGTACCGCGGAGTACCTGTGGGTGTACCGGTACTACCCCAGATTGTCGGGTAGGGGGCCAGGCCTACCGCAGAGGATCAGGTAGGGATACCGGGCCTAGCCTGGAGGGTCAGGTAGGAATGTCTGGTCTACAGAGCACGCCCGTAAGGTCAGCAGGTGTACCCCAGCGAACCAGTAAGTGTTCAGGTACTGCCCTGGAGTACCGGTGGGTGTACCAATACTACCGCAGAGTACCGGTGGGGGTACCGGTACTACCCCAGCATATCGGGTAGGGGTGCCAGGCCAACAACGGAGCATCAGGTAGGGATACCGGGCCTAAAACGGAGGGTCAGGTAGGAATGTCTGGTCTAGACCACGCGCCAGTAACGTCATCAGGTGTACCCCAGTGAACCAGTAAGGGTTCATGTACTACCCCGGAGTACCGGTGGGTGTACCGATACTACCGCAGAGTAACGGTGGGGGTACCGCTACTACCGCAGAAGATCGGGTATGGGTGCTAAGCCTAATGCGGAGCATCAGGTAGGGATAGCGGGTCTAACCTGTGGGGTCCGGTAGGGAGGCCGGGTCTAGTCCAGTGCGCACGAAGGGACAGCTGGTGTTCTCTGGCGCATCACAAAGGGTTCCGTTCCAAACCCAGAGTACCGGTGGGGGAACCGGTTCTACCTCGAAACATCGGGTAGGTATACCAGGCCTACCCCGGCGGGTCAGGTAGGAAGGGTGGGAGTAAAGCGGCGAGCCCATAGGGTCAGCAGGTGTACCCCGGCGCACCAGTAAGGGTTCCGGTACAATCCAGGAGTACCGGTGGGTATAGCAAAAGTACCGCGGAGTACCTGTGGGTGTACCGGTACTACCCCAGATTGTCGGGTAGGGGGCCAGGCCTACCGCAGAGGATCAGGTAGGGATACCGGGCCTAGCCTGGAGGGTCAGGTAGCAATGTCTGGTCTACAGAGCACGCCCGTAAGGTCAGCAGGTGTACCCCAGCGAACCAGTAAGTGTTCAGGTACTGCCCTGGAGTACCGGTGGGTGTACCAATACTACCGCAGAGTACCGGTGGGGGTAGCGGTACTACCCCAGCATATCGGGTAGGGGTGCCAGGCCAACAACGGAGCATCAGGTAGGGATGCCGCGCCTAAAACGGAGGGTCAGGTAGGAATGTCTGGTCTGCACCGCGCGCCAGTAAAGTCATCAGGTGTACCCCAGTGAACCAGTAAGGGTTCACGTACTACCCCGGACTACAGGTGAGTGTACTGATACTACGGCAGAGTAACGGTGGGGGTACAGCTACTACCCCAGAACATCGGGTATGGGTGCCAAGCCTAATGCGGAGCATCAGGTAGGGATAGCGGGTCTAACCTGTGGGGTCCGGTAGGGAGGCCAGGTCTAGTCCAGCGCGCACGAAGGGACAGCTGGTGTTCTCTGGCGCATCACAAAGGGTTCCGTTCCAAACCCAGAGTACCGGTGGTGGAACCGGTTCTACCTCGAAACATCGGGTAGGTATACCAGACCTACCCCGGCGGGTCAGTTAGGAAGGGTGGGTCCAAAGCAGTGTGCCCGTAGGGTCAGCAGGTGTGCCCCGGCGCACCAGTAAGGGTTCCGGTACAATCCAGGAGCACCGGTGGGTATAGCAAAAGTACCGCGGAGTACCTGTGGGTGTACCGGTACTACCCCAGATTGTCGGGTAGGGGGCCAGGCCTACCGCAGAGGATCAGGTAGGGATACCGGGCCTAGCCTGGAGGGTCAGGTAGCAATGTCTGGTCTACAGAGCACGCCCGTAAGGTCAGCAGGTGTACCCCAGCGAACCAGTAAGTGTTCAGGTACTGCCCTGGAGTAGCGGTGGGTGTACCAATACTACCGCAGAGTACCGGTGGGGGTACCGGTACTACTCCAGCATATCGGGTAGGGGTGCCAGGCCAACAACGGAGCATCAGGTAGGGATGCCGGGCCTAAAACGGAGGGTCAGGTAGGAATGTCTGGTCTACACCGCGCGCCAGTAACGTCAGCAGGTGTACCCCAGTGAACCAGTAAGGGTTAACGTACTACCCCGGAGTACCGCTGGGTGTACCGATACTACCGCAGAGTAACGGTGGGGGTACCACTACTACCCCAGAACATCGGGTATGGGTGCCAAGCCTAATGCGGAGCATCAGGTAGGGATAGCGGGTCTAACCTGTGGGGTCCGGTAGGGAGGCCGGGTCTAGTCCAGCGCGCACGAAGGGACAGCTGGTGTTCTCTGGCGCATCACAAAGGGTTCCGATCCAATCCCAGAGTACCGGTGGGGGAACCGGTTCTACCTCGAAACATCGGGTAGGTATACCAGGCCTACCCCGGCGGGTCAGGTAGGAAGGGTGGGCGTAAAGCGGCGAGCCCCTAGGGTCAGCAGGTGTACCCCGGCACACCAGTAAGGGTTCCGGTACAATCCAGGAGTACCGGTGGGTATAGCAAAAGTACCGCGGAGTACCTGTGGGTGTCCCGGTACTACCCCAGATTGTCGGGTAGGGGGCCAGGCCTACCGCAGAGGATCAGGTAGGGATACCGGGCCTAGCCTGGAGGGTCAGGTAGGAATGTCTGGTCTACAGAGCACGCCCGTAAAGTCAGCAGGTGTACCCCAGCGAACCAGTAAGTGTTCAGGTACTGCCCTGGAGTACCGGTGGGTGTACCAATACTACCGCAGAGTACCGGTGGGGTTACCGGTACTACCCCAGCATATCGGGTAGGGGTGCCAGGCCAACAACGGAGCATCAGGTAGGGATACCGGGACTAACACGGAGGGTCAGGTAGGAATGTCTGGTCTATACCGTTTGCCCGTAACGTCATCAGGTGTACCCCAGTGAACCAGTAAGGGTTCACGTACTACCCCGGAGTACCGGTGGGTGTACCGATACTACCGCAGAGTAACGGTGGGGGTACCGCTACTACCCCAGAACATCGGGTATGGGTGCCAAGCCTAATGCGGAGCATCAGGTAGGGATAGCGGGTCTAACCTGTGGGGTCCGGTAGGGAGGCCGGGTCTAGTCCAGCGCGCACGAAGGGACATCTGGTGTTCTCTGGCGCATCACAAAGGGTTCCGTTCCAACCCCAGAGTACCGGTGGGGGAACCGGTTCTACCTCGAAACATCGGGTAGGTATACCAGACCTACCCCGGCGGGTCAGGTAGGAAGGGTGGGTCCAAAGCAGTGTGCCCGTAGGGTCAGCAGGTGTGCCCCGGCGCACCAGTAAGGGTTCCGGTACAATCCAGGAGTACCGGTGGGTATAGCAAAAGTACCGCGGAGTACCTGTGGGTGTACCGGTACTACCCCAGATTGTCGGGTAGGGGGCCAGGCCTACCGCAGAGCATCAGGTAGGGATACCGGGCCTAGCCTGGAGGGTCAGGTAGGAATGTCTGGTCTACACAGCACGCCCGTAAGGTCAGCAGGTGTACCGCAGCGAACCAGTAAGGGTTCAGGTACTACCCTGGAGTATCGGTGGGTGTACCAATACTACCGCAGAGTACCGGTGGGGGTACCGGTACTACCCCAGCATATCGGGTAGGGGTGCCAGGCCAACAACGGAGCATCAGGTAGGGATGCCGGGCCTAACACGGAGGGTCAGGTAGGAATGTCTGGTCTACACCGCGCGCCAGTAACGTCAGCAGGTGTACCCCAGTGAACCAGTAAGGGTTCACGTACTACCCCGGAGTACCGGTGGGTGTACCGATACTACCGCAGAGTAACGGTGGGGGTACCGCTACTACCCCAGAACATCGGGTATGGGTGCCAAGCCTAATGCGGAGCATCAGGTAGGGATAGCGGGTCTAACCTGTGGGGTCCGGTAGGGAGGCCGCGTCTAGTTCAGCGCGCACGAAGGGACAGCTGGTGTTCTCTGGCGCATCACAAAGGGTTCCGTTCCAACCCCAGAGTACCGGTGGGGGAACCGGTTCTACCTCGAAACATTTGGTAGGTATACCAGGCCTACCCCGGAGGGTCAGGTAGGAAGGGTGGGCGTAAAGCGGCGAGACCATAGGGTCAGCAGTTGTACCCCGGCGCACCAGTAAGGGTTCCGGTACAATCCAGGAGTACCGGTGGGTATAGCAATATTACCGCGGAGTACCTCTGTGTGTACCGATACTACCCCAGATTGTCGGGTAGGGGGCCAGGCCTACCGCAGAGCATCAGGTAGGGGTACCGGGCCTAGCCTGGAGGGTCAGGTAGGAATGTCTGGTCTACAGAGCACGCCCGTAAGGTCAGCAGGTGTACCCCAGCGAACCAGTAAGTGTTCAGGTACTGCCCTGGAGTACCGGTGGGTGTACCAATACTACCGCAGAGTACCGGTGGGGGTACCGGTACTACCCCAGCATATCGGGTAGGGGTGCCAGGCCAACAACGGAGCATCAGGTAGGGATGCCGCGCCTAAAACGGAGGGTCAGGTAGGAATGTCTGGTCTACACCGCGCGCCAGTAACGTCAGCAGGTGTACCCCAGTGAACCAGTAAGGGTTCACGTACTACCCCGGAGTACCGGTGGGTGTACCGATACTACCGCAGAGTAACGGTGGGGGTACCGCTACTACCGCAGAAGATCAGGTATGGGTGCCAAGCCTAATGCGGAGCATCAGGTAGGGATAGCGGGTGTAACCTGTGGGGTCCGGTAGGGAGGCCGGGTCTAGTCCAGCGCGCACGACGGGACAGCTGGTGTTCTCTGGCGCATCACTAAGGGTTCCGTTCCAAACCCAGAGTACCGGTAGGGGAACCGGTTCTACCTCGAAACATCGGGTAGGTATACCAGGCCTACCCCGGCGGGTCAGGTAGGAAGGGTGGGCGTAAAGCGGCGCGCCCGTAGTGTCAGCAGGTGTACCCCGGCGCACCAGTAAGGGTTCCGGTACAATCCAGGAGTACCGGTGGGTATAGCAAAAGTACCGCGGAGTACCTGTGGGTGTACCGGTACTACCCCAGATTGTCGGGTAGGGGGCCAGGCCTACCGCAGAGCATCAGGTAGGGATACCGGGCCTAGCCTGGAGGGTCAGGTAGGAATGTCTAGTCTATACCGCGTGCCCGTAACGTCATCATGTGTACCCCAGCGAACCAGAAAGGTTTCAGGTACTACCCTGGAGTACCGGTGGGTGTACCAATACTACCGCAGAGTACCGGTGGGGGTACCGGTACTACCCCAGCATATCGGGTAGGGGTGCCAAGCCAACAACGGAGCATCAGGTAGGGATACCGGGCCTAACACGGAGGGTCAGGTAGGAATGTCTGGTCTATACCGCGTGCCCGTAACGTCATCATGTGTACCCCAGCGAACCAGTAAGGGTTCTCGTACTACCCCGGAGTACCGGTGGGTGTACCGATACTACCGCAGAGTAACGGTGGGGGTACCGCTAGTACCCCAGAACATCGGGTATGGGTGCCAAGCCTAATGCGGAGCATCAGGTAGGGATAGCGGGTCTAACCTGTGGGGTCCGGTAGGGAGGCCAGGTCTAGTCCAGCGCGCACGAAGGGACAGCTGGTGTTCTCTGGCGCATCACAAAGGGTTCCGTTCCAACCGCAGAGTACCGGTGGGGGAACCGGTTCTACCTCGAAACATCGGGTAGGTATACCAGGCCTACCCCGGCGGGTCAGGTAGGAAGGGTGGGCGTAAAGCGGCGAGCCCATAGGGTCAGCAGGTGTACCCCGGCGCACCAGTAAGTGCTCCGGTACAATCCAGGAGTATCGGTGGGTATAGCAAAAGTACCGCGGAGTACCTGTGGGTGTACCGGTACTACCCCAGATTGTCGGGTAGAGGGCCAGGCCTACCGCAGAGCATCAGGTAGGGATACCGGGCCTAGCCTGGAGGGTCAGGTAGGAATGTCTGGTCTACACAGCACGCCCGTAAGGTCAGCAGGGGTAACCCAGCGAACCAGTAAGGGTTCAGGTACTACCCTGGAGTACCGGTGGGTGTACCAATACTACCGCAGAGTACCGGTGGGGGTACCGGTACTACCCCAGCATATCGGTGTAGGGGTGCCAGGCCAACAACGGAGCATCAGGTAGGGATACCGGGACTAACACGGAGGGTCAGGTAGGAATGTCTGGTCTACACCGCGCGCCAGTAACGTCATCAGGTGTACCCCAGTGAACCAGTAAGGGTTCACGTACTACCCCGGAGTACCGGTGGGTGTACTGATACCACTGCAGTGTAACGGTGGGGGTACCGCTGGTACCCCAGAACATCGGGTATGGGTGCCAAGCCTAATGCGGAGCATCAGGTAGGGATACCGGGTGTAACCTGTGGGGTCCGGTAGGGAGGCCGGGTCTAGTCCAGCGCGCACCAAGGGACAGATGGTGTTCTCTGGCGCATCACTAAGGGTTCCGTTCCAACCCCAAGGTACCGGTGGGGGAACCGGTTCTACCTCGAAACATCGGGTAGGTATACCAGGCCTACCCCGGCGGGTCAGGTAGGAAGGGTGGGCGTAAAGCGGCGCGCCCGTAGTGTCAGCAGGTGTACCGCGGCGCACCAGTAAGTGTTCCGGTACAATCCAGGAGTACCGGTGGGTATAGCAAAAGTACCGCGGAGTACCTGTGGGTGTACCCGTACTACCACAGATTGTCGGGTAGGGGGCCAGGCCTACCGCAGAGCATCAGGTAGGGATACCGGGCCTAGCCTGGAGGGTCAGGTAGGAATGTCTGGTGTACAGAGCACGCCCGTAAGGTCATCAGGTGTACCCCAGCGAACCAGTAAGTGTTCAGGTACTACCCTGGAGTACCGGTGGGTGTACCAATACTACCGCAGAGTACCGGTGGGGATACCGGTACTACCCCAGCATATCGGGTAGGGGTGCCAAGCCAACAACGGAGCATCAGGTAGGGATACCGGGCCTAGCCTGGAGGGTCAGGTAGGAATGTCTGGTCTACACAGCACGCCCGTAAGGTCAGCAGGGGTAACCCAGCGAACCAGTAAGGGTTGAGGTACTACCCTGGAGTACCGGTGGGTGTACCAATACTACCACAGAGTACCGGTGGTGGTACCGGTACTACCCCAGCATATCGGGTAGGGGTGCCAGGCCAACAACGGAGCATCAGGTAGGGATACCGGGACTAACACGGAGGGTCAGGTAGGAATGTCTGGTCTACACCGCGCGCCAGTAACGTCATCAGGTGTACCCCAGTGAACCAGTAAGGGTTCACGTACTACCCCGGAGTACCGGTGGGTGTACTGATACCACTGCAGTGTAACAGTGGGGGTACCGCTGGTACCCCAGAACATCGGGTGTGGGTGCCAAGCCTAATGCGGAGCATCAGGTAGGGATACCGGGTGTAACCTGTGGGGTCCGGTAGGGAGGCCGGGTCTAGTCCAGCGCGCACCAAGGGACAGATGGTGTTCTCTGGCGCATCACTAAGGGTTCCGTTCCAACCCCAAGGTACCGGTGGGGGAACCGGTTCTACCTCGAAACATCGGGTAGGTATACCAGGCCTACCCCGGCGGGTCAGATAGGAAGGGTGGGCGTAAAGCGGCGCGCCCGTAGTGTCAGCAGGTGTACCGCGGCGCACCAGTAAGTGTTCCGGTACAATCCAGGAGTACCGGTGGGTATAGCAAAAGTACCGCGGAGTACCTGTGGGTGTACCCGTACTACCCCAGATTGTCGGGTAGGGGGCCAGGCCTACCGCAGAGCATCAGGTAGGGATACCGGGCCTAGCCTGGAGGGTCAGGTAGGAATGTCTGGTCTACACAGCACGCCCGTAAGGTCAGCAGGGGTAACCCAGCGAACCAGTAAGGGTTCAGGTACTACCCTGGAGTACCGGTGGGTGTACCAATACTACCGCAGAGTACCGGTGGGGGTACCGGTACTACCCCAGCATATCGGGTAGGGGTGCCAGGCCAACAACGGAGCATCAGGTAGGGATACCGGGCCTAACATGGAGGGTCAGGTAGGAATGTCTGGTCTATACCGCGTGCCCGTAACGTCATCATGTGTACCCCAGCGAACCAGTAAGGGTTCTCGTACTACCCCGGAGTACCGGTGGGTGTACCGATACTACGGCAGAGTAACGGTGGGGGTACCGCTACTACCCCAGAACATCGGGTATGGGTACCAAGCCTAATGCGGAGCATCAGGTAGGGATAGCGGGTCTAACCTGTGGGGTCCGGTAGGGAGGCCAGGTCTAGTCCTGCGCGCACGAAGGGACAGCTGGTGTTCTCTGGCACATCACAATGGGTTCCGTTCCAACCCCAAGGTACCGGTGGGGGAACCGGTTCTACCTCGAAACATCGGGTGGGTATACCAGGCCTACCCTGGCAGGTCAGGTAGGAAGGGTGGGCGTAAAGCGGCGAGCCCATAGGGTCAGCAGGTGTACCCCGGCGCACCAGTAAGGGTTCCGGTACAATCCAGGAGTACCGGTGGGTATAGCAAAAGTACCACGGAGTACCTCTGGGTGTACCGGTACTACCCCAGATTGTCGGGTAGGGGGCCAGGCCTACCGCAGAGCACCAGGTAGGGATACCGGGCATAGCCTGGAGGGTCAGGTAGGAATGTCTGGTCTACACAGCACGCCCGTAAGGTCAGCAGGTGTACCCCAGCGAACCAGTAAGTGTTCAGGTACTGCCCTGGAGTACCGGTGGGTGTACCAATACTACCACAGAGTACCGGTGGGGGTTGCGGTACTACCCCAGCATATCGGGTAGTGGTGCCAGGCCAACAACAGAGCATCAGGTAGGGATACAGGGCCTAGCCTGGAGGGTCAGGTAGGAATGTCTGGTCTACACCACGTGCCAGTAACGTCATCAGGTGTACCCCAGTGAACCAGTAAGGGTTCACGTACTACCCCGGAGTACCGGTGGGTGTACCGATACTACCGCAGAGTAACGGTGGGGGTACCGCTACTACCCCAGAACATCGGGTAGGGGTGCCAAGCCTAATGCGGAGCATCAGGTAGGGATAGCGGGTCTAACCTGTGGGGTCCGGTAGGGAGGCCGGGTCTAGTCCAGCGCGCATGAAGGGACAGCTGGTGTTCTCTGGCGCATCACAAAGGTTTCCGTTCCAAGCCCAGAGTACCGGTGGGGGAACCGGTTCTACCTCGAAACATCGGGTAGGTATACCAGGCCTACCCCGGCGGGTCAGGTAGGAAGGGTGAGCGTAAAGCAGCGCGCCCGTAGTGTCAGCAGGTGTACCCCGGCGCACCAGTAAGGGTTCCGGTACAATCCAGGAGTACCGGTGGGTATAGCAAAACTACCGCGGAATACCGGTGGGTGTACCGGTACTACCCCAGATTGTCGGGTAGTGGGCCAGGCCTACCGCAGAGAATCAGGTAGGGATAGTGGGCCTAGCCTTGAGGGTCAGGTAGGAATGTCTGGTCTACACAGCACGCCCGTAAGGTCAGCAGGGGTAACCCAGCGAACCAGTAAGGGTTCAGGTACTACCCTGGAGTACCGGTGGGTGTACCAATACTACCGCAGAGTACCGGTGGGGGTACCGGTACTACCCCAGCATATCGGGTAGGGGTGCCAGGCCAACAACGGAGCATCAGGTAGGGATACCGGGCCTAACACGGAGGGTCAGGTAGGAATGTCTGGTCTATACCGCGTGCCCGTAACGTCATCATGTGTACCCCAGCGAACCAGTAAGGGTTCTCGTACTACCCCGGAGTACCGGTGGGTGTACCGATTCTACGGCAGAGTAACGGTGGGGGTACCGCTAGTACCCCAGAACATCGGGTATGGGTACCAAGCCTAATGCGGAGCATCAGGTAGGGATAGCGGGTCTAACCTGTGGGGTCCGGTAGGGAGGGCAGGTCTAGTCCTGCGCGCACGAAGGGACTGCTGGTGTTCTCTGGCACATCACAATGGGTTCCGTTCCAACCCCAAGGTACCGGTGGGGGAACCGGTTCTACCTCGAAACATCGGGTGGGTATACCAGGCCTACCCTGGCAGGTCAGGTAGGAAGGGTGGGCGTAAAGCGGCGAGTCCATAGGGTCAGCAGGTGTACCCCGGCGCACCAGTAAGGGTTCCGGTACAATCCAGGAGTACCGGTGGGTATAGCAAAAGTACCACGGAGTACCTCTGGGTGTACCGGTACTACCCCAGATTGTCGGGTAGGGGGCCAGGCCTACCGCAGAGCACCAGGTAGGGATACCGGGCCTAGCCTGGAGGGTCAGGTAGGAATGTCTGGTCTACAGAGCACGCCCGTAAGGTCAGCAGGTGTACCCCAGCGAACCAGTAAGTGTTCAGGTACTGCCCTGGAGTACCGGTGGGTGTACCAATACTACCACAGAGTACCGGTGGGGGTTGCGGTACTACCCCAGCATATCGGGTAGTGGTGCCAGGCCAACAACGGAGCATCAGGTAGGGATACAGGGCCTAGCCTGGAGGGTCAGGTAGGAATGTCTGGTCTACACCACGTGCCAGTAACGTCATCAGGTGTACCCCAGTGAACCAGTAAGGGTTCACGTACTACCCCGGAGTACCGGTGGGTGTACCGATACTACCGCAGAGTAACGGTGGGGGTACCGCTACTACCCCAGAACATCGGGTATGGGTGCCAAGCCTAATGCGGAGCATCAGGTAGGGATAGCGGGTCTAACCTGTGGGGTCCGGTAGGGAGGCCGGGTCTAGTCCAGAGCGCATGAAGGGACAGCTGGTGTTCTCTGGCGCATCACAAAGGTTTCCGTTCCAAACCCAGAGTACCGGTGGGGGAACCGGTTCTACCTCGAAACATCGGGTAGGTATACCAGACCTACCCCGGCGGGTCAGGTAGGAAGGGTGGGTCCAAAGCAGTGTGCCCGTAGGGTCAGCAGGTGTACCCCGGCGCACCAGTAAGGGTTCCGGTACAATCCAGGAGTACCGGTGGGTATAGCAAAAGTACCGCGGAGTACCTGTGGGTGTACCGGTACTACCCCAGATTGTCGGGTAGGGGGCCAGGCCTACCGCAGAGGATCAGGTAGGGATACCGGGCCTAGCCTGGAGGGTCAGGTAGGAATGTCTGGTCTACAGAGCACGCCCGTAAGGTCAGCAGGTGTACCCCAGCGAACCAGTAAGTGTTCAGGTACTGCCCTGGAGTACCGGTGGGTGTACCGATACTACCACAGAGTACCGGTGGGGGTAGCGGTACTACCCCAGCATATCGGGTAGCGGTGCCAGGCCAACAACGGAGCATCAAGTAGGGATGCCGGGCCTAAAACGGAGGGTCAGGTAGGAATGTCTGGTCTACACCGCGCGCCAGTAACGTCAGCAGGTGTACCCCAGTGAACCAGTAAGGGTTCACGTACTACCCCGGACTACCGGTGAGTGTACTGATACTACGGCAGAGTAACGGTGGGGGTACCGCTACTACCCCAGAACATCGGGTATGGGTGCCAAGCCTAATGCGGAGCATCAGGTAGGGATACCGGGTGTAACGTGTGGGGTCCGGTAGGGAGGCCGGGTCTAGTCCAGCGCGCACGAAGGGACAGCTGGTGTTCTCTGGCGCATCACAAAGAGTTCCGTTCCAACCCCAGAGTACCAATGGGGGAACCGGTTCTAGCTCGAAACATCGGGTAGGTATACCAGGCCTACCCCGGCGGGTCAGGTAGGAAGGGTGTGCGTAAAGCGGCGCGCCCGTAGGGTCAGCAGGTGTACCCCGGCGCACCAGTAAGGGTTCCGGTACAATCCAGGAGTACCGGTGGGTATAGCAAAAGTACCGCGGAGTACCTGTGCGTGTACCGGTACTACCCCAGATTGTCGGGTAGGGGGCCAGGCCTACCACAGAGCATCAGGTAGGGATACCGGGCCTAGCCTGGAGGGTCAGGTAGGAATGTCTGGTCTACACAGCAGGCCCGTAAGGTCAGCAGGTGTACCCCAGCGAACCAGTAAGTGTTCAGGTACTGCCCTGGAGTACCGGTGGGTGTACCAATACTACCGCAGAGTACCGGTGGGGGTACCGGTACTACCCCAGCATATCGGGTAGGGGTGCCAGGCCAACAACGGAGCATCAGGTAGGGATACCGGGCCTAAAACGGAGGGTCAGGTAGGAATGTCTGGTCTAGACCACGCGCCAGTAACGTCAGCAGGTGTACCCCAGTGAACCAGTAAGGGTTCACGTACTACCCCGGAGTACCGGTGGGTGTACCGATACTACCGCAGAGTAACGGTGGGGGTACCGCTACTACCCCAGAACATAGCGTATGGGTGCCAAGCCTAATGCGGAGCATCAGGTAGGGATAGCGGGTCTAACCTGTGGGGTCCGGTAGGGAGGCCGCATCTAGTCCAGCGCGCACGAAGGGACAGCTGGTGTTCTCTGGCGCATCACAAAGGGTTCCGTTCCAACCCCAGAGTACCGGTGGGGGAACCGGTTCTACCTCGAAACATCGGGTAGGTATACCAGGCCTACCCCGGAGGGTCAGGTAGGAAGGGTGGGTCCAAAGCAGTGTGCCTGTAGGTTTAGCAGTTGTACCCCGGCGCACCAGTAAGGGTTCCGGTACCATCCAGGAGTACCGGTGGGTATAGCAATATTACCGCGGAGTACCTCTGTGTGTACCGATACTACCCCAGATTGTCGGGTAGGGGGCCAGGCCTACCGCAGAGCATCAGGTAGGGGTACCGGGCCTAGCCTGGAGGGTCAGGTAGGAATGTCTGGTCTACAGAGCACGCCCGTAAGGTCAGCAGGTGTACCCCAGCGAACCAGTAAGTGTTCAGGTACTGCCCTGGAGTACCGGTGGGTGTACCAATACTACCGCAGAGTACCGGTGGGGGTACCGGTACTACCCTAGCATATCGGGTAGGGGTGCCAGGCCAACAACGGAGCATCAGGTAGGGATGCCGCGCCTAAAACGGAGGGTCAGGTAGGAATGTCTGGTCTACACCGTTTGCCCGTAACGTCATCAGGTGTACCCCAGTGAACCAGTAAGGGTTCACGTACTACCCCGGAGTACCGGTGGGTGTACCGATACTACCGCAGAGTAACGGAGGGGGTAGCGCTACTACCCCAGAACATCGGGTATGGGTGCCAAGCCTAATGCGGAGCATCAGGTAGGGATAGCGGGTGTAACCTGTGGGGTCCGGTAGGGAGGCCGCGTCTAGTCCAGCGCGCACGAAGGGACAGCTGGTGTTCTCTGGCGCATCACAAAGGGTTCCGTTCCAAACCCAGAGTACCGGTGGGGGAACCGGTTCTACCTCGAAACATCGGGTAGGTATACCAGACCTACCCCGGCGGGTCAGGTAGGAAGGGTGGGTCCAAAGCAGTGTGCCCGTAGGGTCAGCAGGTGTACCCCGGCGCACCAGTAAGTGTTCCGGTACAATCCAGGAGTACCGGTGGGTATAGCAAAACCACCGCGGAATACTGGTGGGTGTACCGGTACTACCCCAGATTGTCGGGTAGGGGGCAAGGCCTACCGCAGAGCATCAGGTAGGGATACCAGGCCTAGCCTGGAGGGTAAGGTAGGAATGTCTGGTCTACAGACCACGCCAGTAAGGTCAGCAGGTGTACCGCAGCGAACCAGTAAGGGTTCAGGTACTACCCTGGAGTACCGGTGGGTGTACCAATACTACCGCAGAGTACCGGTGGGGGTACCGGTACTACCCCAGCATATCGGGTAGGGGTGCCAGGCCAACAACGGAGCATCAGGTAGGGATACCGGGCCTAACACGGAGGGTCAGGTAGGAATGTCTGGTCTATACCGTTTGCCCGTAACGTCATCAGGTGTACCGCAGTGAACCAGTAAGGGTTCACATACTACCCCGGAGTACCGGTGGGTGTACCGATACTACCGCAGAGTAACGGTGGGGGTACCGCTACTACCCCAGAACATCGGGTATGGGTGCCAAGCCTAATGCGGAGCATCACGTAGGGATAGCGGGTCTAACCTGTGGGGTCCGGTAGGGAGGCCGGGTCTAGTCCAGCGCGCACGAAGGGACAGCTGGTGTTCTCTGGCGCATCACAAAGGGTTCCGTTCCAAGCCCAGAGTACCGGTGGGGGAACCGGTTCTACCTCGAAACATCGGGTAGGTATACCAGGCCTACCCCGGAGGGTCAGGTAGGAAGGGTGGGCGTAAAGCGGCGAGCCCATAGGGTCAGCAGGTGTAACCCGGCGCACCAGTAAGGGTTCCGGTACAATCCAGGAGTACCGGTGGGTATAGCAAAATTACCGCGGAGTACCTGTGGGTGTACCGGTACTACCCCAGATTGTCGGGTAGGGGGCCAGGCCTACCGCAGAGCATCAGGTAGGGATACCGGGCCTAGCCTGGAGGGTCAGGTAGGAATGTCTGGTCTACACAGCACGCCCGTAAGGTCAGCAGGTGTACCCCAGCGAACCAGTAAGGGTTCAGGTACTACCCTGGAGTACCGGTGGGTGTACCAATACTACCGCAGAGTACCGGTGGGGGTACCGGTACTACCCCAGCATATCGGGTAGGGGTGCCAGACCAACAACGGAGCATCAGCTAGGGATACCGGGACTAACACGGAGGGTCAGGTAGGAATGTCTGGTCTATACCGTTTGCCCGTAACGTCATCAGGTGTACCCCAGTGAACCAGTAAGGGTTCACGTACTACCCCGGACTACCGGTGGGTGTACCGATACTACCGCAGAGTAACGGTGGGGGTACCGCTACTACCCCAGAAGATCGGGTATGGGTGCCAAGCCTAATGCGGAGCATCAGGTAGGGATAGCGGGTCTAACCTGTGGGGTCCGGTAGGGAGGCCGCGTCTAGTCCAGCGCGCACGAAGGGACAGCTGGTGTTCTCTGGCGCATCACAAAGGGTTCCGTTCCAACCCCAGAGTACCGGTGGGGGAACCGGTTCTACCTCGAAACATCGGGTAGGTATTCCAGGCCTCACCCGGAGGGTCAGGTAGGAAGGGTGGGCGTAAAGCGGCGAGCCCATAGGGTCAGCAGGTGTAACCTGGCGCACCAGTAAGGGTTCCGGTACAATCCAGGAGTACCGGTGGGTATAGCAAAATTACCGCGGAGTACCTGTGGGTGTACCGGTACTACCCCAGATTGTCGGGTAGGGGGCCAGGCCTACCGCAGAGCATCAGGTAGGGATACCGGGCCTAGCCTGGAGGGTCAGGTAGGAATGTCTGGTCTACAGAGCACGCCCGTAAGGTCAGCAGGTGTACCCTAGCGAACCAGTAAGGGTTCAGGTACTGCCCTGGAGTACCGGTGGGTGTACCAATACTACCGCAGAGTAACGGTGGGGGTAGCGCTACTACCCCAGAACATCGGGTATGGGTGCCAAGCCTAATGCGGAGCATCAGGTAGGGATACCGGGTGTAACATGTGGGGTCCGGTAGGGAGGCCAGGTCTAGTCCAGCGCGCACGAAGGGACAGCTGGTGTTCACTGGTGCATCACAAAGGGTTCCGTTCCAAACCCAGAGTACCGGTGGGGGAACCGGTTCTACCTCGAAACATCGGGTAGGTATACCAGACCTTCCCCGGCGGGTCAGGTAGGAAGGGTGGGTCCAAAGCAGTGTGCCCGTAGGGTCAGCAGGTGTACCCCGGCGCACCAGTAAGGGTTCCGGTACAATCCAGGAGTACCGGTGGGTATAGCAAAACCACCGCGGAATACTGGTGGGTGTACCGGTACTACCCCAGATTGTCGGGTAGGGGGCAAGGCCTACCGCAGAGCATCAGGTAGGGATACCGGGCCTAGCCTGGAGGGTCAGGTAGGAATGTCTGGTCTACAGAGCACGCCAGTAAGGTCAGCAGGTGTACCCCAGCGAACCAGTAAGGGTTCAGGTACTACCCTGGATTACCGGTGGGTGTACCAATACTACCGCAGAGTACCGGTGGGGGTACCGGTACTACCCCAGCATATCGGGTAGGGGTGCCAGGCCAACAACGGAGCATCAGGTAGGGATACCGGGACTAACACGGAGGGTCAGGTAGGAATGTCTGGTCTATACCGTTTGCCCGTAACGTCATCAGGTGTACCGCAGTGAACCAGTAAGGGTTCACATACTACCCCGGAGTACCGGTGGGTGTACCGATACTACCGCAGAGTAACGGTGGGGGTACCGCTAGTACCCCAGAACATCGGGTATGGGTGCCAAGCCTAATGCGGAGCATCAGGTAGGGATAGCGGGTCTAACCTGTGGGGTCCGGTAGGGAGGCCGGGTCTAGTCCAGCGCGCACGAAGGGACAGCTGGTGTTCTCTGGCGCATCACAAAGGGTTCCGTTCCAACCCCAGAGTACCGGTGGGGGAACCGGTTCTACCTCGAAACATCGGGTAGGTATACCAGGCCTACCCCGGAGGGTCAGGTAGGAAGGGTGGGCGTAAAGCGGCGAGCCCATAGGGTCAGCAGGTGTGCCCCGGCGCACCAGTAAGCGTTCCGGTACAATCGAGGAGTACCGGTGGGTATAGCAATATTACCGCGGAGTACCTGTGGGTGTACCGGTACTACCCCAGATTGTAGGGTAGGGGGCCAGGCCTACCGCAGAGCATCAGGTAGGGATACCGGGCCTAGCCTGGAGGGTCAGGTAGGAATGTCTGGTCTACACAGCAGGCCCGTAAGTTCAGCAGGTGTACCGCAGCGAACCAGTAAGGGTTCAGGTACTACCCTGGAGTACCGGTGGGTGTACCGATACTACCGCTGAGTATCGGTGGGCTTACCGGTACTACCCCAGCATATCGGGTAGGGGTGCCAGACCAACAACGGAGCATCAGCTAGGGATACCGGGACTAACACGGAGGGTCAGGTAGGAATGTCTGGTCTATACCGTTTGCCCGTAACGTCATCAGGTGTACCCCAGTGAACCAGTAAGGGTTCACGTACTACCCCGGACTACCGGTGGGTGTACCGATACTACCGCAGAGTAACGGTGGGGGTACCGCTACTACCCCAGAACATCGGGTATGGGTGCCAAGCCTAATGCGGAGCATCAGGTAGGGATAGCGGGTCTAACCTGTGGGGTCCGGTAGGGAGGCCGCGTCTAGTCCAGCGCGCACGAAGGGACAGCTGGTGTTCTCTGGCGCATCACAAAGGGTTCCGTTCCAACCCCAGAGTACCGGTGGGGGAACCGGTTCTACCTCGAAACATCGGGTAGGTATTCCAGGCCTCACCCGGAGGGTCAGGTAGGAAGGGTGGGCGTAAAGCGGCGAGCCCATAGGGTCAGCAGGTGTAACCTGGCGCACCAGTAAGGGTTCCGGTACAATCCAGGAGTACCGGTGGGTATAGCAAAATTACCGCGGAGTACCTGTGGGTGTACCGGTACTACCCCAGATTGTCGGGTAGGGGGCCAGGCCTACCGCAGAGCATCAGGTAGGGATACCGGGCCTAGCCTGGAGGGTCAGGTAGGAATGTCTGGTCTACAGAGCACGCCCGTAAGGTCAGCAGGTGTACCCTAGCGAACCAGTAAGGGTTCAGGTACTGCCCTGGAGTACCGGTGGGTGTACCAATACTACCGCAGAGTAACGGTGGGGGTAGCGCTACTACCCCAGAACATCGGGTATGGGTGCCAAGCCTAATGCGGAGCATCAGGTAGGGATACCGGGTGTAACATGTGGGGTCCGGTAGGGAGGCCAGGTCTAGTCCAGCGCGCACGAAGGGACAGCTGGTGTTCACTGGTGCATCACAAAGGGTTCCGTTCCAAACCCAGAGTACCGGTGGGGGAACCGGTTCTACCTCGAAACATCGGGTAGGTATACCAGACCTTCCCCGGCGGGTCAGGTAGGAAGGGTGGGTCCAAAGCAGTGTGCCCGTAGGGTCAGCAGGTGTACCCCGGCGCACCAGTAAGGGTTCCGGTACAATCCAGGAGTACCGGTGGGTATAGCAAAACCACCGCGGAATACTGGTGGGTGTACCGGTACTACCCCAGATTGTCGGGTAGGGGGCAAGGCCTACCGCAGAGCATCAGGTAGGGATACCGGGCCTAGCCTGGAGGGTCAGGTAGGAATGTCTGGTCTACAGAGCACGCCAGTAAGGTCAGCAGGTGTACCCCAGCGAACCAGTAAGGGTTCAGGTACTACCCTGGATTACCGGTGGGTGTACCAATACTACCGCAGAGTACCGGTGGGGGTACCGGTACTACCCCAGCATATCGGGTAGGGGTGCCAGGCCAACAACGGAGCATCAGGTAGGGATACCGGGACTAACACGGAGGGTCAGGTAGGAATGTCTGGTCTATACCGTTTGCCCGTAACGTCATCAGGTGTACCGCAGTGAACCAGTAAGGGTTCACATACTACCCCGGAGTACCGGTGGGTGTACCGATACTACCGCAGAGTAACGGTGGGGGTACCGCTAGTACCCCAGAACATCGGGTATGGGTGCCAAGCCTAATGCGGAGCATCAGGTAGGGATAGCGGGTCTAACCTGTGGGGTCCGGTAGGGAGGCCGGGTCTAGTCCAGCGCGCACGAAGGGACAGCTGGTGTTCTCTGGCGCATCACAAAGGGTTCCGTTCCAACCCCAGAGTACCGGTGGGGGAACCGGTTCTACCTCGAAACATCGGGTAGGTATACCAGGCCTACCCCGGAGGGTCAGGTAGGAAGGGTGGGCGTAAAGCGGCGAGCCCATAGGGTCAGCAGGTGTGCCCCGGCGCACCAGTAAGCGTTCCGGTACAATCGAGGAGTACCGGTGGGTATAGCAATATTACCGCGGAGTACCTGTGGGTGTACCGGTACTACCCCAGATTGTAGGGTAGGGGGCCAGGCCTACCGCAGAGCATCAGGTAGGGATACCGGGCCTAGCCTGGAGGGTCAGGTAGGAATGTCTGGTCTACACAGCAGGCCCGTAAGTTCAGCAGGTGTACCGCAGCGAACCAGTAAGGGTTCAGGTACTACCCTGGAGTACCGGTGGGTGTACCGATACTACCGCTGAGTATCGGTGGGCTTACCGGTACTACCCCAGCATATCGGGTAGGGGTGCCAGACCAACAACGGAGCATCAGCTAGGGATACCGGGACTAACACGGAGGGTCAGGTAGGAATGTCTGGTCTATACCGTTTGCCCGTAACGTCATCAGGTGTACCCCAGTGAACCAGTAAGGGTTCACGTACTACCCCGGACTACCGGTGGGTGTACCGATACTACCGCAGAGTAACGGTGGGGGTACCGCTACTACCCCAGAACATCGGGTATGGGTGCCAAGCCTAATGCGGAGCATCAGGTAGGGATAGCGGGTCTAACCTGTGGGGTCCGGTAGGGAGGCCGCGTCTAGTCCAGCGCGCACGAAGGGACAGCTGGTGTTCTCTGGCGCATCACAAAGGGTTCCGTTCCAACCCCAGAGTACCGGTGGGGGAACCGGTTCTACCTCGAAACATCGGGTAGGTATTCCAGGCCTCACCCGGAGGGTCAGGTAGGAAGGGTGGGCGTAAAGCGGCGAGCCCATAGGGTCAGCAGGTGTAACCTGGCGCACCAGTAAGGGTTCCGGTACAATCCAGGAGTACCGGTGGGTATAGCAAAATTACCGCGGAGTACCTGTGGGTGTACCGGTACTACCCCAGATTGTCGGGTAGGGGGCCAGGCCTACCGCAGAGCATCAGGTAGGGATACCGGGCCTAGCCTGGAGGGTCAGGTAGGAATGTCTGGTCTACAGAGCACGCCCGTAAGGTCAGCAGGTGTACCCTAGCGAACCAGTAAGGGTTCAGGTACTGCCCTGGAGTACCGGTGGGTGTACCAATACTACCGCAGAGTAACGGTGGGGGTAGCGCTACTACCCCAGAACATCGGGTATGGGTGCCAAGCCTAATGCGGAGCATCAGGTAGGGATACCGGGTGTAACATGTGGGGTCCGGTAGGGAGGCCAGGTCTAGTCCAGCGCGCACGAAGGGACAGCTGGTGTTCACTGGTGCATCACAAAGGGTTCCGTTCCAAACCCAGAGTACCGGTGGGGGAACCGGTTCTACCTCGAAACATCGGGTAGGTATACCAGACCTTCCCCGGCGGGTCAGGTAGGAAGGGTGGGTCCAAAGCAGTGTGCCCGTAGGGTCAGCAGGTGTACCCCGGCGCACCAGTAAGGGTTCCGGTACAATCCAGGAGTACCGGTGGGTATAGCAAAACCACCGCGGAATACTGGTGGGTGTACCGGTACTACCCCAGATTGTCGGGTAGGGGGCAAGGCCTACCGCAGAGCATCAGGTAGGGATACCGGGCCTAGCCTGGAGGGTCAGGTAGGAATGTCTGGTCTACAGAGCACGCCAGTAAGGTCAGCAGGTGTACCCCAGCGAACCAGTAAGGGTTCAGGTACTACCCTGGAGTACCAGTGGGTGTACCAATACTACCGCAGAGTACCGGTGGGGGTACCGGTACTACCCCAGCATATCGGGTAGGGGTGCCAGGCCAACAACGGAGCATCAGGTAGGGATACCGGGACTAACACGGAGGGTCAGGTAGGAATGTCTGGTCTATACCGTTTGCCCGTAACGTCATCAGGTGTACCGCAGTGAACCAGTAAGGGTTCACATACTACCCCGGAGTACCGGTGGGTGTACCGATACTACCGCAGAGTAACGGTGGGGGTACCGCTAGTACCCCAGAACATCGGGTATGGGTGCCAAGCCTAATGCGGAGCATCAGGTAGGGATAGCGGGTCTAACCTGTGGGGTCCGGTAGGGAGGCCGCGTCTAGTCCAGCGCGCACGAAGGGACAGCTGGTGTTCTCTGGCGCATCACAAAGGGTTCCGTTCCAAGCCCAGAGTACCGGTGGGGGAACCGGTTCTACCTCGAAACATCGGGTAGGTATACCAGGCCTAACCAGGAGGGTCAGGTAGGAAGGGTCGGCGTAAAGCGGCGAGCCCATAGGGTCAGCAGGTGTAACCCGGCGCACCACTAAGGGTTCCGGTACAATCCAGGAGTACCGGTGGGTATAGCAAAATTACCACGGAGTACCTCTGGGTGTACCGGTACTACCCCAGATTGTTGGGTAGGGGGCCAGGCCTACCGCAGAGCATCAGGTAGGGATACCGGGCCTAGCCTGGAGGGTCAGGTAGGAATGTCTGGTCTACACAGCAGGCCCGTAAGGTCAGCAGGTGTACCCCAGCGAACCAGTAAGGGTTCAGGTACTACCCTGGAGTACCGGTGGGTGTACCAATACTACCGCAGAGTACCGGTGGGGGTACCGGTACTACCCCAGCATATCGGGTAGGGGTGCCAGGCCAACAACGGAGCATCAGGTAGGGATACCGGGACTAACACGGAGGGTCAGGTAGGAATGTCTGGTCTATACCGTTTGCCCGTAACGTCATCAGGTGTACCCCAGTGAACCAGTAAGGGTTCACATACTACCCCGGAGTACCGGTGGGTGTACCGATACTACCGCAGAGTAACGGTGGGGGTACCGCTAGTACCCCAGAACATCGGGTATGGGTGCCAAGCCTAATGCGGAGCATCAGGTAGGGATAGCGGGTCTAACCTGTGGGGTCCGGTAGGGAGGCCGGGTCTAGTCCAGCGCGCACGAAGGGACAGCTGGTGTTCTCTGGCGCATCACAAAGGGTTCCGTTCCAACCCCAGAGTACCGGTGGGGGAACCGGTTCTACCTCGAAACATCGGGTAGGTATACCAGGCCTACCCCGGAGGGTCAGGTAGGAAGGGTGGGCGTAAAGCGGCGAGCCCATAGGGTCAGCAGGTGTGCCCCGGCGCACCAGTAAGGGTTCCGGTACAATCGAGGAGTACCGGTGGGTATAGCAATATTACCGCGGAGTACCTGTGGGTGTACCGGTACTACCCCAGATTGTCGGGTAGGGGGCCAGGCCTACCGCAGAGCATCAGGTAGGGATACCGGGCCTAGCCTGGAGGGTCAGGTAGGAATGTCTGGTCTACACAGCAGGCCCGTAAGGTCAGCAAGTGTACCCCAGCGAAACAGTAAGGGTTCAGGTACTACCCTGGAGTACCGGTGGGTGTACCGATACTACCGCTGAGTATCGGTGGGCTTACCGGTACTACCCCAGCATATCGGGTAGGGGTGCCAGGCCAACAACGGAGCATCAGGTAGGGATACCGGGCCTAAAACGGAGGGTCAGGTAGGAATGTCTGGTCTACACCGTTTGCCCGTAACGTCATCAGGTGTACCCCAGTGAACCAGTAAGGGTTCACGTACTACCCCGGAGTACCGGTGGGTGTACCGATACTACCGCAGAGTAACGGAGGGGGTAGCGCTACTACCCCAGAACATCGGGTATGGGTGCCAAGCCTAATGCGGAGCATCAGGTAGGGATAGCGGGTGTAACCTGTGGGGTCCGGTAGGGAGGCCGCGTCTAGTCCAGCGCGCACGAAGGGACAGCTGGTGTTCTCTGGCGCATCACAAAGGGTTCCGTTCCAACCCCAGAGTACCGGTGGGGGAACCGGTTCTACCTCGAAACATCGGGTAGGTATTCCAGGCCTCACCCGGAGGGTCAGGTAGGAAGGGTGGGCGTAAAGCGGCGAGCCCATAGGGTCAGCAGGTGTAACCTGGCGCACCAGTAAGGGTTCCGGTACAATCCAGGAGTACCGGTGGCTATAGCAAAATTACCGCGGAGTACCTGTGGGTGTACCGGTACTACCCCAGATTGTCGGGTAGGGGGCCAGGCCTACCGCAGAGCATCAGGTAGGGATACCGGGCCTAGCCTGGAGGGTCAGGTAGGAATGTCTGGTCTACAGAGCACGCCCGTAAGGTCAGCAGGTGTACCCTAGCGAACCAGTAAGGGTTCAGGTACTGCCCTGGAGTACCGGTGGGTGTACCAATACTACCGCAGAGTAACGGTGGGGGTAGCGCTACTACCCCAGAACATCGGGTATGGGTGCCAAGCCTAATGCGGAGCATCAGGTAGGGATACCGGGTGTAACATGTGGGGTCCGGTAGGGAGGCCAGGTCTAGTCCAGCGCGCACGAAGGGACAGCTGGTGTTCACTGGTGCATCACAAAGGGTTCCGTTCCAAACCCAGAGTACCGGTGGGGGAACCGGTTCTACCTCGAATCATCGGGTAGGTATACCAGACCTACCCCGGCGGGTCAGGTAGGAAGGGTGGGCGTAAAGCGGCGAGCCCTTAGGGTCAGCAGGTGTACCCCGGCGCACCAGTAAGTGTTCCGGTACAATCCAGGAGTACCGGTGGGTATAGCAAAACCACCGCGGAATACTGGTGGGTGTACCGGTACTACCCCAGATTGTCGGGTAGGGGGCAAGGCCTACCGCAGAGCATCAGGTAGGGATACCGGGCCTAGCCTGGAGGGTCAGGTAGGAATGTCTGGTCTACAGACCACGCCAGTAAGGTCAGCAGGTGTACCCCAGCGAACCAGTAAGGGTTCAGGTACTACCCTGGAGTACCGGTGGGTGTACTAATACTACCACAGAGTACCGGTGGGGGTAGCGGTACTACCCCAGCATATCGGGTAGGGGTGCCAGGCCAACAACGGAGCATCAGGTAGGGATACCGGGACTAACACGGAGGGTCAGGTAGGAATGTCTGGTCTATACCGTTTGCCCGTAACGTCATCAGGTGTACCGCAGTTAACCAGTAAGGGTTCACATACTACCCCGGAGTACCGGTGGGTGTACCGATACTACGGCAGAGTAACGGTGGGGGTACCGCTACTACCCCAGAAGATCGGGTATGGGTGCCAAGCCTAATGCGGAGCATCAGGTAGGGATAGCGGGTCTAACCTGTGGGGTCCGGTAGGGAGGCCGGGTCTAGTCCAGCGCGCACGAAGGGACAGCTGGTGTTCTCTGGCGCATCACAAAGGGTTCCGTTCCAACCCCAGAGTACCGGTGGGGGAACCGGTTCTACCTCGAAACATTTGGTAGGTATACCAGGCCTACCCCGGAGGGTCAGGTAGGAAGGGTGGGCGTAAAGCGGCGAGCCCATAGGGTCAGCAGGTGTAACCCGGCGCACCAGTAAGGGTTCCGGTACAATCCAGGAGTACCGGTGGGTATAGCAAAATTACCGCGGAGTACCTCTGGGTGTACCGGTACTACCCCAGATTGTCGGGTAGGGGGCCAGGCCTACCGCAGAGCATCAGGTAGGGATACCGGGCCTAGCCTGGAGGGTCAGGTAGGAATGTCTGGTCTACACAGCACGCCCGTAAGGTCAGCAGGTGTACCCCAGCGAACCAGTAAGGGTTCAGGTACTACCCTGGAGTACCGGTGGGTGTACCAATACTACCGCAGAGTACCGGTGGGGGTACCGGTACTACCCCAGCATATCGGGTAGGGGTGCCAGGCCAACAACGGAGCATCAGGTAGGGATACCGGGACTAACACGGAGGGTCAGGTAGGAATGTCTGGTCTATACCGTTTGCCCGTAACGTCATCAGGTGTACCGCAGTGAACCAGTAAGGGTTCACATACTACCCCGGAGTACCGGTGGGTGTACCGATACTACCGCAGAGTAACGGTGGGGGTACCGCTAGTACCCCAGAACATCGGGTATGGGTGCCAAGCCTAATGCGGAGCATCAGGTAGGGATAGCGGGTCTAACCTGTGGGGTCCGGTAGGGAGGCCGGGTCTAGTCCAGCGCGCACGAAGGGACAGCTGGTGTTCTCTGGCGCATCACAAAGGGTTCCGTTCCAACCCCAGAGTACCGGTGGGGGAACCGGTTCTACCTCGAAACATCGGGTAGGTATACCAGGCCTACCCCGGAGGGTTCAGGTAGGAAGGGTGGGCGTAAAGCGGCGAGCCCATAGGGTCAGCAGGTGTAACCCGGCGCACCAGTAAGGGTTCCGGTACAATCCAGGAGTACCGGTGGGTATAGCAAAATTACCGCGGAGTACCTCTGGGTGTACCGGTACTACCCCAGATTGTTGGGTAGGGGGCCAGGCCTACCGCAGAGCATCAGGTAGGGATACCGGGCCTAGCCTGGAGGGTCAGGTAGGAATGTCTGGTCTACACAGCACGCCCGTAAGGTCAGCAGGTGTACCCCAGCGAACCAGTAAGGGTTCAGGTACTACCCTGGAGTACCGGTGGGTGTACCAATACTACCGCAGAGTACCGGTGGGGGTACCGGTACTACCCCAGCATATCGGGTAGGGGTGCCAGGCCAACAACGGAGCATCAGGTAGGGATACCGGGACTAACACGGAGGGTCAGGTAGGAATGTCTGGTCTATACCGTTTGCCCGTAACGTCATCAGGTGTACCCCAGTGAACCAGTAAGGGTTCAAGTACTACCCCGGAGTACCGGTGGGTGTACCGATACTACCGCAGAGTAACGGTGGGGGTACCGCTACTACCCCAGAAGATCGGGTATGGGTGCCAAGCCTAATGCGGAGCATCAGGTAGGGATAGCGGGTCTAACCTGTGGGGTCCGGTAGGGAGGCCGCGTCTAGTCCAGCGCGCACGAAGGGACAGCTGGTGTTCTCTGGCGCATCACAAAGGGTTCCGTTCCAACCCCAGAGTACCGGTGGGGGAACCAGTTCTACCTCGAAACATCGGGTAGGTATTCCAGGCCTAACCCGGAGGGTCAGGTAGGAAGGGTGGGCGTAAAGCGGCGAGCCCATAGGGTCAGCAGGTCTACCCCGGCGCACCAGTAAGGGTTCCGGTACAATCCAGGAGTACCGGTGGGTATAGCAAAATTACCGCGGAGTACCTGTGGGTGTACCGGTACTACCCCAGATTGTCGGGTAGGGGGCCAGGCCTACCGCAGAGCATCAGGTAGGGATACCGGGCCTAGCCTGGAGGGTCAGGTAGGAATGTCTGGTCTACAGAGCACGCCCGTAAGGTCAGCAGGTGTACCCTAGCGAACCAGTAAGGGTTCAGGTACTGCCCTGGAGTACCGGTGGGTGTACCAATACTACCGCAGAGTAACGGTGGGGGTAGCGCTACTACCCCAGAACATCGGGTATGGGTGCCAAGCCTAATGCGGAGCATCAGGTAGGGATACCGGGTGTAACATGTGGGGTCCGGTAGGGAGGCCAGGTCTAGTCCAGCGCGCACGAAGGGACAGCTGGTGTTCACTGGTGCATCACAAAGGGTTCCGTTCCAAACCCAGAGTACCGGTGGGGGAACCGGTTCTACCTCGAAACATCGGGTAGGTATACCAGACCTACCCCGGCGGGTCAGGTAGGAAGGGTGGGCGTAAAGCGGCGAGCCCATAGGGTCAGCAGGTGTACCCCGGCGCACCAGTAAGTGTTCCGGTACAATCCAGGAGTACCGGTGGGTATAGCAAAACCACCGCGGAATACTGGTGGGTGTACCGGTACTACCCCAGATTGTCGGGTAGGGGGCAAGGCCTACCGCAGAGCATCAGGTAGGGATACCGGGCCTAGCCTGGAGGGTCAGGTAGGAATGTCTGGTCTACAGACCACGCCAGTAAGGTCAGCAGGTGTACCCCAGCGAACCAGTAAGGGTTCAGGTACTACCCTGGAGTACCGGTGGGTGTACTAATACTACCACAGAGTACCGGTGGGGGTAGCGGTACTACCCCAGCATATCGGGTAGGGGTGCCAGGCCAACAACGGAGCATCAGGTAGGGATACCGGGACTAACACGGAGGGTCAGGTAGGAATGTCTGGTCTATACCGTTTGCCCGTAACGTCATCAGGTGTACCGCAGTTAACCAGTAAGGGTTCACATACTACCCCGGAGTACCGGTGGGTGTACCGATACTACGGCAGAGTAACGGTGGGGGTACCGCTACTACCCCAGAAGATCGGGTATGGGTGCCAAGCCTAATGCGGAGCATCAGGTAGGGATAGCGGGTCTAACCTGTGGGGTCCGGTAGGGAGGCCGGGTCTAGTCCAGCGCGCACGAAGGGACAGCTGGTGTTCTCTGGCGCATCACAAAGGGTTCCGTTCCAACCCCAGAGTACCGGTGGGGGAACCGGTTCTACCTCGAAAGATTTGGTAGGTATACCAGGCCTACCCCGGAGGGTCAGGTAGGAAGGGTGGGCGTAAAGCGGCGAGCCCATAGGGTCAGCAGGTGTAACCCGGCGCACCAGTAAGGGTTCCGGTACAATCCAGGAGTACCGGTGGGTATAGCAAAATTACCGCGGAGTACCTCTGGGTGTACCGGTACTACCCCAGATTGTCGGGTAGGGGGCCAGGCCTACCGCAGAGCATCAGGTAGGGATACCGGGCCTAGCCTGGAGGGTCAGGTAGGAATGTCTGGTCTACACAGCACGCCCGTAAGGTCAGCAGGTGTACCCCAGCGAACCAGTAAGGGTTCAGGTACTACCCTGGAGTACCGGTGGGTGTACCAATACTACCGCAGAGTACCGGTGGGGGTACCGGTACTACCCCAGCATATCGGGTAGGGGTGCCAGGCCAACAACGGAGCATCAGGTAGGGATACCGGGACTAACACGGAGGGTCAGGTAGGAATGTCTGGTCTATACCGTTTGCCCGTAACGTCATCAGGTGTACCGCAGTGAACCAGTAAGGGTTCACATACTACCCCGGAGTACCGGTGGGTGTACCGATACTACCGCAGAGTAACGGTGGGGGTACCGCTAGTACCCCAGAACATCGGGTATGGGTGCCAAGCCTAATGCGGAGCATCAGGTAGGGATAGCGGGTCTAACCTGTGGGGTCCGGTAGGGAGGCCGGGTCTAGTCCAGCGCGCACGAAGGGACAGCTGGTGTTCTCTGGCGCATCACAAAGGGTTCCGTTCCAACCCCAGAGTACCGGTGGGGGAACCGGTTCTACCTCGAAACATCGGGTAGGTATACCAGGCCTACCCCGTAGGGTTCAGGTAGGAAGGGTGGGCGTAAAGCGGCGAGCCCATAGGGTCAGCAGGTGTAACCCGGCGCACCAGTAAGGGTTCCGGTACAATCCAGGAGTACCGGTGGGTATAGCAAAATTACCGCGGAGTACCTCTGGGTGTACCGGTACTACCCCAGATTGTTGGGTAGGGGGCCAGGCCTACCGCAGAGCATCAGGTAGGGATACCGGGCCTAGCCTGGAGGGTCAGGTAGGAATGTCTGGTCTACACAGCACGCCCGTAAGGTCAGCAGGTGTACCCCAGCGAACCAGTAAGGGTTCAGGTACTACCCTGGAGTACCGGTGGGTGTACCAATACTACCGCAGAGTACCGGTGGGGGTACCGGTACTACCCCAGCATATCGGGTAGGGGTGCCAGGCCAACAACGGAGCATCAGGTAGGGATACCGGGACTAACACGGAGGGTCAGGTAGGAATGTCTGGTCTATACCGTTTGCCCGTAACGTCATCAGGTGTACCCCAGTGAACCAGTAAGGGTTCAAGTACTACCCCGGAGTACCGGTGGGTGTACCGATACTACCGCAGAGTAACGGTGGGGGTACCGCTACTACCCCAGAAGATCGGGTATGGGTGCCAAGCCTAATGCGGAGCATCAGGTAGGGATAGCGGGTCTAACCTGTGGGGTCCGGTAGGGAGGCCGCGTCTAGTCCAGCGCGCACGAAGGGACAGCTGGTGTTCTCTGGCGCATCACAAAGGGTTCCGTTCCAACCCCAGAGTACCGGTGGGGGAACCAGTTCTACCTCGAAACATCGGGTAGGTATTCCAGGCCTAACCCGCAGGGTCAGGTAGGAAGGGTGGGCGTAAAGCGGCGAGCCCATAGGGTCAGCAGGTCTACCCCGGCGCACCAGTAAGGGTTCCGGTACAATCCAGGAGTACCGGTGGGTATAGCAAAATTACCGCGGAGTACCTGTGGGTGTACCGGTACTACCCCAGATTGTCGGGTAGGGGGCCAGGCCTACCGCAGAGCATCAGGTAGGGATACCGGGCCTAGCCTGGAGGGTCAGGTAGGAATGTCTGGTCTACAGAGCACGCCCGTAAGGTCAGCAGGTGTACCCTAGCGAACCAGTAAGGGTTCAGGTACTGCCCTGGAGTACCGGTGGGTGTACCAATACTACCGCAGAGTAACGGTGGGGGTAGCGCTACTACCCCAGAACATCGGGTATGGGTGCCAAGCCTAATGCGGAGCATCAGGTAGGGATAGCGGGTGTAACCTGTGGGGTCCGGTAGGGAGGCCGCGTCTAGTCCAGCGCGCACGAAGGGACAGCTGGTGTTCTCTGGCGCATCACAAAGGGTTCCGTTCCAAACCCAGAGTACCGGTGGGGGAACCGGTTCTACCTCGAATCATCGGGTAGGTATACCAGACCTACCCCGGCGGGTCAGGTAGGAAGGGTGGGCGTAAAGCGGCGAGCCCATAGGGTCAGCAGGTGTACCCCGGCGCACCAGTAAGTGTTCCGGTACAATCCAGGAGTACCGGTGGGTATAGCAAAACCACCGCGGAATACTGGTGGGTGTACCGGTACTACCCCAGATTGTCGGGTAGGGGGCCAGGCCTACCGCAGAGCATCAGGTAGGGATACCGGGCCTAGCCTGGAGGGTCAGGTAGGAATGTCTGGTCTACAGACCACGCCAGTAAGGTCAGCAGGTGTACCCCAGCGAACCAGTAAGGGTTCAGGTACTACCCTGGAGTACCGGTGGGTGTACCAATACTACCGCAGAGTACCGGTGGGGGTAGCGGTACTACCCCAGCATATCCGGTAGGGGTGCCAGGCCAACAACGGAGCATCAGGTAGGGATACCGGGACTAACACGGAGGGTCAGGTAGGAATGTCTGGTCTATACCGTTTGCCCGTAACGTCATCAGGTGTACCGCAGTGAACCAGTAAGGGTTCACATACTACCCCGGAGTACCGGTGGGTGTACCGATACTACCGCAGAGTAACGGTGGGGGTACCGCTACTACCCCAGAACATCGGGTATGGGTGCCAAGCCTAATGCGGAGCATCAGGTAGGGATAGCGGGTCTAACCTGTGGGGTCCGGTAGGGAGGCCGGGTCTAGTCCAGCGCGCACGAAGGGACAGCTGGTGTTCTCTGGCGCATCACAAAGGGTTCCGTTCCAACCCCAGAGTACCGGTGGGGGAACCGGTTCTACCTCGAAACATTTGGTAGGTATACCAGGCCTACCCCGGAGGGTCAGGTAGGAAGGGTGGGCGTAAAGCGGCGAGCCCATAGGGTCAGCAGGTGTAACCCGGCGCACCAGTAAGGGTTCCGGTACAATCCAGGAGTACCGGTGGGTATAGCAAAACTACCGCGGAGTACCTCTGGGTGTACCGGTACTACCCCAGATTGTCGGGTAGGGGGCCAGGCCTACCGCAGAGCATCAGGTAGGGATACCGGGCCTAGCCTGGAGGGTCAGGTAGGAATGTCTGGTCTACACAGCACGCCCGTAAGGTCAGCAGGTGTACCCCAGCGAACCAGTAAGGGTTCAGGTACTACCCTGGAGTACCGGTGGGTGTACCAATACTACCGCAGAGTACCGGTGGGGGTACCGGTACTACCCCAGCATATCGGGTAGGGGTGCCAGACCAACAACGGAGCATCAGGTAGGGATACCGGGACTAACACGGAGGGTCAGGTAGGAATGTCTGGTCTATACCGTTTGCCCGTAACGTCATCAGGTGTACCCCAGTGAACCAGTAAGGGTTCAAGTACTACCCCGGAGTACCGGTGGGTGTACCGATACTACCGCAGAGTAACGGTGGGGGTACCGCTACTACCCCAGAACATCGGGTATGGGTGCCAAGCCTAATGCGGAGCATCAGGTAGGGATAGCGGGTCTAACCTGTGGGGTCCGGTAGGGAGGCCGCGTCTAGTCCAGCGCGCACGAAGGGACAGCTGGTGTTCTCTGGCGCATCACAAAGGGTTCCGTTCCAACCCCAGAGTACCGGTGGGGGAACCGGTTCTACCTCGAAACATCGGGTAGGTATACCAGGCCTAACCAGGAGGGTCAGGTAGGAAGGGTGGGCGTAAAGCGGCGAGCCCATAGGGTCAGCAGGTGTAACCCGGCGCACCAGTAAGGGTTCCGGTACAATCCAGGAGTACCGGTGGGTATAGCAAAATTACCACGGAGTACCTCTGGGTGTACCGGTACTACCCCAGATTGTTGGGTAGGGGGCCAGGCCTACCGCAGAGCATCAGGTAGGGATACCGGGCCTAGCCTGGAGGGTCAGGTAGGAATGTCTGGTCTACACAGCACGCCCGTAAGGTCAGCAGGTGTACCCCAGCGAACCAGTAAGGGTTCAGGTACTACCCTGGAGTACCGGTGGGTGTACCAATACTACCGCAGAGTACCTGTGGGGGTACCGGTACTACCCCAGCATATCGGGTAGGGGTGCCAGGACAACAACGGAGCATCAGGTAGGGATACCGGGACTAACACGGAGGGTCAGGTAGGAATGTCTGGTCTATACCGTTTGCCCGTAACGTCATCAGGTGTACCCCAGTGAACCAGTAAGGGTTCACGTACTACCCCGGAGTACCGGTGGGTGTACCGATACTACCGCAGAGTAACGGAGGGGGTAGCGCTACTACCCCAGAACATCGGGTATGGGTGCCAAGCCTAATGCGGAGCATCAGGTAGGGATAGCGGGTGTAACCTGTGGGGTCCGGTAGGGAGGCCGCGTCTAGTCCAGCGCGCACGAAGGGACAGCTGGTGTTCTCTGGCGCATCACAAAGGGTTCCGTTCCAAACCCAGAGTACCGGTGGGGGAACCGGTTCTACCTCGAAACATCGGGTAGGTATACCAGACCTACCCCGGCGGGTCAGGTAGGAAGGGTGGGCGTAAAGCGGCGAGCCCATAGGGTCAGCAGGTGTACCCCGGCGCACCAGTAAGTGTTCCGGTACAATCCAGGAGTACCGGTGGGTATAGCAAAACCACCGCGGAATACTGGTGGGTGTACCGGTACTACCCCAGATTGTCGGGTAGGGGGCAAGGCCTACCGCAGAGCATCAGGTAGGGATACCGGGCCTAGCCTGGAGGGTCAGGTAGGAATGTCTGGTCTACAGACCACGCCAGTAAGGTCAGCAGGTGTACCCCAGCGAACCAGTAAGGGTTCAGGTACTACCCTGGAGTACCGGTGGGTGTACCAATACTACCGCAGAGTACCGGTGGGGGTAGCGGTACTACCCCAGCATATCGGGTAGGGGTGCCAGGCCAACAACGGAGCATCAGGTAGGGATACCGGGACTAACACGGAGGGTCAGGTAGGAATGTCTGGTCTATACCGTTTGCCCGTAACGTCATCAGGTGTACCCCAGTGAACCAGTAAGGGTTCACATACTACCCCGGAGTACCGGTGGGTGTACCGATACTACCGCAGAGTAACGGTGGGGGTACCGCTACTACCCCAGAACATCGGGTATGGGTGCCAAGCCTAATGCGGAGCATCAGGTAGGGATAGCGGGTCTAACCTGTGGGGTCCGGTAGGGAGGCCGGGTCTAGTCCAGCGCGCACGAAGGGACAGCTGGTGTTCTCTGGCGCATCACAAAGGGTTCCGTTCCAAGCCCAGAGTACCGGTGGGGGAACCGGTTCTACCTCGAAACATTTGGTAGGTATACCAGGCCTACCCCGGAGGGTCAGGTAGGAAGGGTGGGCGTAAAGCGGCGAGCCCATAGGGTCAGCAGGTGTAACCCGGCGCACCAGTAAGGGTTCCGGTACAATCCAGGAGTACCGGTGGGTATAGCAAAATTACCGCGGAGTACCTCTGGGTGTACCGGTACTACCCCAGATTGTCGGGTAGGGGGCAAGGCCTACCGCAGAGCATCAGGTAGGGATACCGGGCCTAGCCTGGAGGGTCAGGTAGGAATGTCTGGTCTACACAGCACGCCCGTAAGGTCAGCAGGTGTACCCCAGCGAACCAGTAAGGGTTCAGGTACTACCCTGGAGTACCGGTGGGTGTACCAATACTACCGCAGAGTACCTGTGGGGGTACCGGTACTACCCCAGCATATCGGGTAGGGGTGCCAGGACAACAACGGAGCATCAGGTAGGGATACCGGGACTAACACGGAGGGTCAGGTAGGAATGTCTGGTCTATACCGTTTGCCCGTAACGTCATCAGGTGTACCCCAGTGAACCAGTAAGGGTTCACGTACTACCCCGGAGTACCGGTGGGTGTACCGATACTACCGCAGAGTAACGGAGGGGGTAGCGCTACTACCCCAGAACATCGGGTATGGGTGCCAAGCCTAATGCGGAGCATCAGGTAGGGATAGCGGGTGTAACCTGTGGGGTCCGGTAGGGAGGCCGCGTCTAGTCCAGCGCGCACGAAGGGACAGCTGGTGTTCTCTGGCGCATCACAAAGGGTTCCGTTCCAAACCCAGAGTACCGGTGGGGGAACCGGTTCTACCTCGAAACATCGGGTAGGTATACCAGACCTACCCCGGCGGGTCAGGTAGGAAGGGTGGGCGTAAAGCGGCGAGCCCATAGGGTCAGCAGGTGTAACCCGGCGCACCAGTAAAGGTTCCGGTACAATCCAGGAGTACCGGTGGGTATAGCAAAATTACCGCGGAGTACCTCTGGGTGTACCGGTACTACCCCAGATTGTCGGGTAGGGGGCCAGGCCTACCGCAGAGCATCAGGTAGGGATACCGGGCCTAGCCTGGAGGGTCAGGTAGGAATGTCTGGTCTACACAGCACGCCCGTAAGGTCAGCAGGTGTACCCCAGCGAACCAGTAAGGGTTCAGGTACTACCCTGGAGTACCGGTGGGTGTACCAATACTACCGCAGAGTACCGGTGGGGGTACCGGTACTACCCCAGCATATCGGGTAGGGGTGCCAGACCAACAACGGAGCATCAGGTAGGGATACCGGGACTAACACGGAGGGTCAGGTAGGAATGTCTGGTCTATACCGTTTGCCCGTAACGTCATCAGGTGTACCCCAGTGAACCAGTAAGGGTTCAAGTACTACCCCGGAGTACCGGTGGGTGTACCGATACTACCGCAGAGTAACGGTGGGGGTACCGCTACTACCCCAGAAGATCGGGTATGGGTGCCAAGCCTAATGCGGAGCATCAGGTAGGGATAGCGGGTCTAACCTGTGGGGTCCGGTAGGGAGGCCGGGTCTAGTCCAGCGCGCACGAAGGGACAGCTGGTGTTCTCTGGCGCATCACAAAGGGTTCCGTTCCAACCCCAGAGTACCGGTGGGGGAACCGGTTCTACCTCGAAACATCGGGTAGGTATTCCAGGCCTAACCCGGAGGGTCAGGTAGGAAGGGTGGGCGTAAAGCGGCGAGCCCATAGGGTCAGCAGGTGTAACCCGGCGCACCAGTAAGGGTTCCGGTACAATCCAGGAGTACCGGTGGGTATAGCAAAATTACCGCGGAGTACCTCTGGGTGTACCGGTACTACCCCAGATTGTCGGGTAGGGGGCCAGGCCTACCGCAGAGGATCAGGTAGGGATACCGGGCCTAGCCTGGAGGGTCAGGTAGGAATGTCTGGTGTACAGAGCACGCCCGTAAGGTCAGCAGGTGTACCGCAGCGAACCAGTAAGGGATCAGGTACTACCCTGGAGTACCGGTGGGTGTACCAATACTACCGCAGAGTACCTGTGGGGTACCGGTACTACCCCAGCATATCGGGTAGGGGTGCCAGGCCAACAACAGAGCATCAGGTAGGGATACCGGGACTAACACGGAGGGTCAGGTAGGAATGTCTGGTCTATACCGTTTGCCCGTAACGTCATCAGGTGTACCGCAGTGAACCAGTAAGGGTTCACATACTACCCCGGAGTACCGGTGGGTGTACCGATACTACGGCAGAGTAACGGTGGGGGTACCGCTACTACCCCAGAACATCGGGTATGGGTGCCAAGCCTAATGCGGAGCATCAGGTAGGGATAGCGGGTCTAACCTGTGGGGTCCGGTAGGGAGGCCGGGTCTAGTCCAGCGCGCACGAAGGGACAGCTGGTGTTCTCTGGCGCATCACAAAGGGTTCCGTTCCAACCCCAGAGTACCGGTGGGGGAACCGGTTCTACCTTGAAACATTTGGTAGGTATACCAGGCCTACCCCGGCGGGTCAGGTAGGAAGGGTGGGTCCAAAGCAGTGTGCCCGTAGGGTCAGCAGGTGTACCCCGGCGCACCAGTAAGTGTTCCGGTACAATCCAGGAGTACCGGTGGGTATAGCAAAACCACCGCGGAATACTGGTGGGTGTACCGGTACTACCCCAGATTGTCGGGTAGGGGGCAAGGCCTACCGCAGAGCATCAGGTAGGGATACCGGGCCTAGCCTGGAGGGTCAGGTAGGAATGTCTGGTCTACAGAGCACGCCAGTAAGGTCAGCAGGTGTACCCCAGCGAACCAGTAAGGGTTCAGGTACTACCCTGGAGTACCGGTGGGTGTACCAATACTACCGCAGAGTACCGGTGGGGGTAGCGGTACTACCCCAGCATATCGGGTAGGGGTGCCAGGCCAACAACGGAGCATCAGGTAGGGATACCGGGACTAACACGGAGGGTCAGGTAGGAATGTCTGGTCTATACCGTTTGCCCGTAACGTCATCAGGTGTACCGCAGTGAACCAGTAAGGGTTCACATACTACCCCGGACTACCGGTGGGTGTACCGATACTACCGCAGAGTAACGGTGGGGGTACCGCTACTACCCCAGAACATCGGGTATGGGTGCCAAGCCTAATGCGGAGCATCAGGTAGGGATAGCGGGTCTAACCTGTGGGGTCCGGTAGGGAGGCCGGGTCTAGTCCAGCGCGCACGAAGGGACAGCTGGTGTTCTCTGGCGCATCACAAAGGGTTCCGTTCCAACCCCAGAGTACCGGTGGGGGAACCGGTTCTACCTCGAAACATCGGGTAGGTATACCAGGCCTACCCCGGAGGGTCAGGTAGGAAGGGTGGGCGTAAAGCGGCGAGCCCATAGGGTCAGCAGGTGTAACCCGGCGCACCAGTAAGGGTTCCGGTACAATCCAGGAGTACCGGTGGGTATAGCAAAATTACCGCGGAGTACCTCTGGGGGTACCGGTACTACCCCAGATTGTCGGGTAGGGGGCCAGGCCTACCGCAGAGCATCAGGTAGGGATACCGGGCCTAGCCTGGAGGGTCAGGTAGGAATGTCTGGTCTACACAGCAGGCCCGTAAGGTCAGCAGGTGTACCCCAGCGAACCAGTAAGGGTTCAGGTACTACCCTGGAGTACCGGTGGGTGTACCAATACTACCGCAGAGTACCGGTGGGGGTACTGGTACTACCCCAGCATATCGGGTAGGGGTGCCAGACCAACAACGGAGCATCAGGTAGGGATACCGGGACTAACACGGAGGGTCAGGTAGGAATGTCTGGTCTATACCGTTTGCCCGTAACGTCATCAGGTGTACCCCAGTGAACCAGTAAGGGTTCACGTACTACCCCGGACTACCGGTGGGTGTACCGATACTACCGCAGAGTAACGGTGGGGGTACCGCTACTACCCCAGAACATCGGGTATGGGTGCCAAGCCTAATGCGGAGCATCAGGTAGGGATAGCGGGTCTAACCTGTGGGGTCCGGTAGGGAGGCCGCGTCTAGTCCAGCGCGCACGAAGGGACAGCTGGTGTTCTCTGGCGCATCACAAAGGGTTCCGTTCCAACCCCAGAGTACCGGTGGGGGAACCGGTTCTACCTCGATACATCGGGTAGGTATTCCAGGCCTACCCCGGAGGGTCAGGTAGGAAGGGTGGGCGTAAAGCGGCGAGCCCATAGGGTCAGCAGGTGTACCCCGGCGCACCAGTAAGGGTTCCGGTACAATCCAGGAGTACCGGTGGGTATAGCAAAATTACCGCGGAGTACCTCTGGGTGTACCGGTACTACCCCAGATTGTCGGGTAGGGGGCCAGGCCTACCGCAGACCATCAGGTAGGGATACCGGGCCTAGCCTGGAGGGTCAGGTAGGAATGTCTGGTGTACAGAGCACGCCCGTAAGGTCAGCAGGTGTACCCCAGCGAACCAGTAAGGGTTCAGGTACTACCCTGGAGTACCGGTGGGTGTACCAATACTACCGCAGAGTACCTGTGGGGGTACCGGTACTACCCCAGCATATCGGGTAGGGGTGCCAGGCCAACAACAGAGCATCAGGTAGGGATACCGGGACTAACACGGAGGGTCAGGTAGGAATGTCTGGTCTATACCGTTTGCCCGTAACGTCATCAGGTGTACCGCAGTGAACCAGTAAGGGTTCACATACTACCCCGGAGTACCGGTGGGTGTACCGATACTACCGCAGAGTAACGGTGGGGGTACCGCTACTACCCCAGAACATCGGGTATGGGTGCCAAGCCTAATGCGGAGCATCAGGTAGGGATAGCGGTTCTAACCTGTGGGGTCCGGTAGGGAGGCCGGGTCTAGTCCAGCGCGCACGAAGGGACAGCTGGTGTTCTCTGGCGCATCACAAAGGGTTCCGTTCCAACCCCAGAGTACCGGTGGGGGAACCGGTTCTACCTTGAAACATTTGGTAGGTATACCAGGCCTACCCCGGCGGGTCAGGTAGGAAGTGTGGGCGTAAAGCGGCGAGCCCATAGGGTCAGCAGTTGTACCCGGGCGCACCAGTAAGGGTTCCGGTACAATCGAGGAGTACCGGTGGGTATAGCAATATTACCGCGGAGTACCTGTGGGTGTACCTGTACTAACCCAGATTGTCGGGTAGGGGGCCAGGCCTACCGCA